>NW_027489018.1:0-148144 GCF_050948215.1 Halictus rubicundus | reverse complement strand
CCTCTATCCTATCCTGGAGGTGCCTCTATCATATCCTATCCTCTATCCAATCCTATCCTCTATCCTATCCTATCCTCTATCCTATCCTATCCTCTATCCTATCCTATCCTCTATCCTATCCCATCCTCTATACTATCCTATCCTCTATCCTATCCAATCCTCTATCCTATCCTATCCTCTATCCTATCCTCTCCTCTATCCTATCCTACCTCTTTCCTATCCTATCCTCTATCCTATCCTATCCTCTATCCTATCCTATCCTCTATCCATCCTATCCTATCCTATCCTATCCTCTATCCTATCCTATCCTCTATCCGATCCTATCCTCATCCCATCCTATCCTATCCTATCCTATCCTCTATCCGATCCATCCTCTATCCTATCCTATCCTCTATTATAACTATCCTCTATCCTATCCTATCCTCTATCCTATCCTATCCTCTATCCTATCCTAATCCTGTATCCTATCCTATCCTCTATCCGATCCTCTATCCTATCCTATCCTCTATCCTATCCTATCCTCTATCCTATCCTATCCTCTATCCGATCCTATACTCTATACTATCCTATCCTCTATCCTATCCTATCCTCTATCCTATCCTATCCTCTATCCTATCCTATCCTCTCTCCTATCCTATCCTCTATACTATCCTATCCTCTATCCTATCCTATCCTCTATCCTATCCTATCCTCTATCCTATCCTATCCTCTCTCCTATCCTATCCTCTCTCCTATCCTATCCTCTATCCGATCCTCTATCCTATCCTCTATCCTCTCCTCTTATCTTCCTATCCTCTATCCTATCCTATCCCCTATCCTATCCTATCTTCTATCCTATCCTCTATCCTGCCTCTATCCTATCCTCTATCCTATCCTATCCTCCACCCTATCCTCTACCCTATCCTATCCTGTATAATATCGTTTACTCTATCATATCCTATCCTCTATCCTATAGTATCATCTATCCTATTCTATCCTCTATAATATCCTCTATCATATCCAATCCTCTATCGTATCCTCTATCCTATCCTATCCTCTATCCTATCCTATCCTCTCTCGTATCCTATCCTCTATCCGATCCTCTATCCTATCCTATCCTCTATTATTTCCTATCCTCCATCCCATCCTATCCTATCCTATCCTATCCTCTATCCGATCCTCTATCCTATCCTATCCTCTATTATAACTTATCCTCTATCCTATCCTATCCTCTATCCTATCCTATCCTCTATCCTATCCTATCCTGTATCCTATCCTATCCTCTATCCGATCCTCTATCCTATCCTATCCTATCCTCTATCCTATCCTATCCTCTATCCTATCCTATACTCTATACTATCCTATCCTCTATCCTATCCTATCCTCTATCCTATCCTATCCTCTATCCTATCCTATCCTCTCTCCTATCCTATCCTCTATACTATCCTATCCTCTATCCTATCCTATCCTCTATCCTATCCTATCCTCTATCCTATCCTATCCTCTCTCCTATCCTATCCTCTCTCCTATCCTATCCTCTATCCGATCCTCTATCCTATCCTATCCTCTATTATTTCCTATCCTCTATCCTATCCTATCCCCTATCCTATCCTATCTTCTATCCTATCCTCTATCCTGCCTCTATCCTATCCTCTATCCTATCCTATCCTCCACCCTATCCTCTACCCTATCCTATCCTGTATAATATCGTTTACTCTATCATATCCTATCCTCTATCCTATAGTATCATCTATCCTATTCTATCCTCTATAATATCCTCTATCATATCCAATCCTCTATCGTATCCTCTATCCTATCCTATCCTCTATCCTATCCTATCCTCTCTCGTATCCTATCCTCTATCCGATCCTCTATCCTATCCTATCCTCTATTATTTCCTATCCTCTATCCTATCCTATCCCCTATCCTATCCTATCTCTATCCTATTCTATCCTATCCTCTATCCTATCCTATCCTCAATCCTATCCTCTCCTCTATCCTATCCTATCCTCTATCCCATCCTATCCTATCCTATCCTATCCTCTATCCTACCCTATCCTCTCTCCTATCCTATCCTCTATCCGATCCTCTCTCCTATCCTATCCTCTATTATAACCTATCCTCTATCCTATCCTATCCTCTATCATATCCTATCCTCTATCCAATCCTATCCTCTATCCTATCCTATCCTCTATCCTATCCTATCCTCTATCCTATCCTATCCTCTATCCTATCCCATCCTCTATACTATCCTATCCTCTATCCTATCCTATCCTCTATCCTATCCTATCCTCTATCCTATCCTCTCCTCTATCCTATCCTACCCTCTTTCCTATCCTATCCTCTATCCTATCCTATCCTCTATCCGATCCTATCCTCTATCCCATCCTATCCTATCCTATCCTATCCTCTATCCTATCCTATCCTCTATCCGATCCTATCCTCCATCCCATCCTATCCTATCCTATCCTATCCTCTATCCGATCCTCTATCCTATCCTATCCTCTATTATAACTTATCCTCTATCCTATCCTATCCTCTATCCTATCCTATCCTCTATCCTATCCTATCCTGTATCCTATCCTATCCTCTATCCGATCCTCTATCCTATCCTATCCTCTATCCTATCCTATCCTCTATCCTATCCTATCCTCTATCCTATCCTATACTCTATACTATCCTATCCTCTATCCTATCCTATCCTCTATCCTATCCTATCCTCTATCCTATCCTATCCTCTCTCCTATCCTATCCTCTATACTATCCTATCCTCTATCCTATCCTATCCTCTATCCTATCCTATCCTCTATCCTATCCTATCCTCTCTCCTATCCTATCCTCTCTCCTATCCTATCCTCTATCCGATCCTCTATCCTATCCTATCCTCTATTATTTCCTATCCTCTATCCTATCCTATCCCCTATCCTATCCTATCTTCTATCCTATCCTCTATCCTGCCTCTATCCTATCCTCTATCCTATCCTATCCTCCACCCTATCCTCTACCCTATCCTATCCTGTATAATATCGTTTACTCTATCATATCCTATCCTCTATCCTATAGTATCATCTATCCTATTCTATCCTCTATAATATCCTCTATCATATCCAATCCTCTATCGTATCCTCTATCCTATCCTATCCTCTATCCTATCCTATCCTCTCTCGTATCCTATCCTCTATCCGATCCTCTATCCTATCCTATCCTCTATTATTTCCTATCCTCCATCCCATCCTATCCTATCCTATCCTATCCTCTATCCGATCCTCTATCCTATCCTATCCTCTATTATAACTTATCCTCTATCCTATCCTATCCTCTATCCTATCCTATCCTCTATCCTATCCTATCCTGTATCCTATCCTATCCTCTATCCGATCCTCTATCCTATCCTATCCTCTATCCTATCCTATCCTCTATCCTATCCTATACTCTATACTATCCTATCCTCTATCCTATCCTATCCTCTATCCTATCCTATCCTCTATCCTATCCTATCCTCTCTCCTATCCTATCCTCTATACTATCCTATCCTCTATCCTATCCTATCCTCTATCCTATCCTATCCTCTATCCTATCCTATCCTCTCTCCTATCCTATCCTCTCTCCTATCCTATCCTCTATCCGATCCTCTATCCTATCCTATCCTCTATTATTTCCTATCCTCTATCCTATCCTATCCCCTATCCTATCCTATCTTCTATCCTATCCTCTATCCTGCCTCTATCCTATCCTCTATCCTATCCTATCCTCCACCCTATCCTCTACCCTATCCTATCCTGTATAATATCGTTTACTCTATCATATCCTATCCTCTATCCTATAGTATCATCTATCCTATTCTATCCTCTATAATATCCTCTATCATATCCAATCCTCTATCGTATCCTCTATCCTATCCTATCCTCTATCCTATCCTATCCTCTCTCGTATCCTATCCTCTATCCGATCCTCTATCCTATCCTATCCTCTATTATTTCCTATCCTCTATCCTATCCTATCCCCTATCCTATCCTATCTCTATCCTATTCTATCCTATCCTCTATCCTATCCTATCCTCAATCCTATCCTCTCCTCTATCCTATCCTACCCTCTTTCCAATCCTATCCTCTATCCTATCCTATCCTCTATCCTATCCTATCCTCTATCCTATCCTATCCTCTATCCGATCGTCTATCCTATCCTAGCCTCTATCCTATCCTATCATATATCCTATCCTATCCTCTATCCTATCCTATCCTCTATCCCATCCTATCCTCTATCCTATCCTATCCTCTATCCTATCCTCTCCTCTATCCTATCCTCTCCTCTATCCTATCCTACCCTCTTTCCTATCCTATCCTCTATCCTATCCTATCCTCTATCCTATCCTATCCTCTATCCTATCCTCTATCCTATCCTCTATCCTATCCTCCATCCTATCCTCCATCCCATCCTCTATCCTATCCTATCCTCTATCCTATCCTATCCTCTATCCTATCCTATCCTCTATCCTATCCTATCATCTATCCTATCCTCTATCGTATCCTATCCTATACTCTATCCTATCCTATCCTCTATCCTACCCTCTATACCATCCTCTATCCTATCCTATCCTCTATCCGATCCTCTATCCTATCCTATCATCTATCCTATTCTATCCTCTATCCTATCCTATCCTCTATCCTATCCTCTCCTCTATCCTATCCTACCCTCTTTCCAATCCTATCCTCTATCCTATCCTATTCTCTATCCTATCCTATCCTCTATCCTATCCTATCCTCTATCCTATCCTATCATATATCCTATCCTATCCTCTATCCTATCCTATCCTCTATCCCATCCTATCCTCTATAACTATCCTATCTTCTATCCTATCCTATCCTCTATCCCATCCTATCCTCTATCCTATCCTATCCTCTATCATATCCTATCCTCTATATTATCCTATCCTCTATCCTATCCTATCCTCTATCCTATCCTATCCTCTATCCTATCCTATCCTCTATCCGATCCTATCCTCTATACCATCCTATCCTATCCTATCCTATCCTCTATCCTATCCTATCCTCTATCCGATCCTATCCTCTATCCCATCCTATCCTATCCTATCCTATCCTCTATCCTACCCTATCCTCTCTCCTATCCTATCCTCTATCCGATCCTCTCTCCTATCCTATCCTCTATTATAACCTATCCTCTATCCTATCCTATCCTCTATCATATCCTATCCTCTATCCAATCCTATCCTCTATCCTATCCTATCCTCTATCCTGTCCTATCCTCTATCCTATCCTATCCTCTATCCTATCCCATCCTCTATACTATCCTATCCTCTATCCTATCCTATCCTCTATCCTATCCTATCCTCTATCCTATCCTCTCCTCTATCCTATCCTACCCTCTTTCCTATCCTATCCTCTATCCTATCCTATCCTCTATCCGATCCTATCCTCTATCCCATCCTATCCTATCCTATCCTATCCTCTATCCTATCCTATCCTCTATCCGATCCTATCCTCCATCCCATCCTATCCTATCCTATCCTATCCTCTATCCGATCCTCTATCCTATCCTATCCTCTATTATAACTTATCCTCTATCCTATCCTATCCTCTATCCTATCCTATCCTCTATCCTATCCTATCCTGTATCCTATCCTATCCTCTATCCGATCCTCTATCCTATCCTATCCTCTATCCTATCCTATCCTCTATCCTATCCTATACTCTATACTATCCTATCCTCTATCCTATCCTATCCTCTATCCTATCCTATCCTCTATCCTATCCTATCCTCTCTCCTATCCTATCCTCTATACTATCCTATCCTCTATCCTATCCTATCCTCTATCCTATCCTATCCTCTATCCTATCCTATCCTCTCTCCTATCCTATCCTCTCTCCTATCCTATCCTCTATCCGATCCTCTATCCTATCCTATCCTCTATTATTTCCTATCCTCTATCCTATCCTATCCCCTATCCTATCCTATCTTCTATCCTATCCTCTATCCTGCCTCTATCCTATCCTCTATCCTATCCTATCCTCCACCCTATCCTCTACCCTATCCTATCCTGTATAATATCGTTTACTCTATCATATCCTATCCTCTATCCTATAGTATCATCTATCCTATTCTATCCTCTATAATATCCTCTATCATATCCAATCCTCTATCGTATCCTCTATCCTATCCTATCCTCTATCCTATCCTATCCTCTCTCGTATCCTATCCTCTATCCGATCCTCTATCCTATCCTATCCTCTATTATTTCCTATCCTCTATCCTATCCTATCCCCTATCCTATCCTATATCTATCCTATTCTATCCTATCCTCTATCCTATCCTATCCTCAATCCTATCCTCTCCTCTATCCTATCCTACCCTCTTTCCAATCCTATCCTCTATCCTATCCTATCCTCTATCCTATCCTATCCTCTATCCTATCCTATCCTCTATCCGATCGTCTATCCTATCCTAGCCTCTATCCTATCCTATCATATATCCTATCCTATCCTCTATCCTATCCTATCCTCTATCCCATCCTATCCTCTATCCTATCCTATCCTCTATCCTATCCTCTCCTCTATCCTATCCTCTCCTCTATCCTATCCTACCCTCTTTCCTATCCTATCCTCTATCCTATCCTATCCTCTATCCTATCCTATCCTCTATCCTATCCTCTATCCTATCCTCTATCCTATCCTCCATCCTATCCTCCATCCCATCCTCTATCCTATCCTATCCTCTATCCTATCCTATCCTCTATCCTATCCTATCCTCTATCCTATCCTATCCTCTATCCTATCCTATCATCTATCCTATCCTCTATCGTATCCTATCCTATACTCTATCCTATCCTATCCTCTATCCTACCCTCTATACCATCCTCTATCCTATCCTATCCTCTATCCGATCCTCTATCCTATCCTATCATCTATCCTATTCTATCCTCTATCCTATCCTATCCTCTATCCTATCCTCTCCTCTATCCTATCCTACCCTCTTTCCAATCCTATCCTCTATCCTATCCTATTCTCTATCCTATCCTATCCTCTATCCTATCCTATCCTCTATCCTATCCTATCATATATCCTATCCTATCCTCTATCCTATCCTATCCTCTATCCCATCCTATCCTCTATAACTATCCTATCCTCTATCCTATCCTATCCTCTATCCCATCCTATCCTCTATCCTATCCTATCCTCTATCATATCCTATCCTCTATATTATCCTATCCTCTATCCTATCCTATCCTCTATCCTATCCTATCCTCTATCCTATCCTATCCTCTATCCGATCCTATCCTCTATACCATCCTATCCTATCCTATCCTATCCTCTATCCTATCCTATCCTCTATCCGATCCTATCCTCTATCCCATCCTATCCTATCCTATCCTATCCTATCCTCTATCATATCCTATCCTCTATCCTATCCTATCCTCTATCCTATCCTATCCTCTATCCCATCCTATCCTCTATCCTATCCTATCCTCTATCCTACCCTATCCTCTCTCCTATCCTATCCTCTATCCGATCCTCTCTCCTATCCTATCCTCTATTATAACCTATCCTCTATCCTATCCTATCCTCTATCATATCCTATCCTCTATCCAATCCTATCCTCTATCCTATCCTATCCTCTATCCGATCATATCCTCTATCCCATCCCATCCTATCCTATCCTATCCTCTATCCTATCCTATCCTCTATCCGATCCTATCCTCCATCCCATCCTATCCTATCCTATCCTATCCTCTATCCTATCCTCTATCCTATCCTATCCTCTATCCTATCCTATCCTCTATCCTATCCTATCCTCTATCCGATCCTATCCTCTATACCATCCTATCCTATCCTATCCTATCCTCTATCCTATCCTATCCTCTATCCGATCCTATCCTCTATCCCATCCTATCCTATCCTATCCTATCCTATCCTCTATCATATCCTATCCTCTATCCTATCCTATCCTCTATCCTATCCTATCCTCTATCCCATCCTATCCTCTATCCTATCCTATCCTCTATCCTACCCTATCCTCTCTCCTATCCTATCCTCTATCCGATCCTCTCTCCTATCCTATCCTCTATTATAACCTATCCTCTATCCTATCCTATCCT
Organism: Halictus rubicundus; assembly: GCF_050948215.1. Taxonomy (NCBI): domain Eukaryota; kingdom Metazoa; phylum Arthropoda; class Insecta; order Hymenoptera; family Halictidae; genus Halictus; species Halictus rubicundus. The sequence goes on along the minus strand of NW_027489018.1, from coordinate 140,055 downwards.
CTATCATATCCTATCCTCTATCCTATCCTATCCTCTATCCTATCCTATCCTCTATCCTATCCTACCCTCTTTCCAATCCTATCCTCTATCCTATCCTATCCTCTATCCTATCCTATCCTCTATCCGATCCTCTATCCTATCCTAGCCTTTATTTTATCCTATCATATATCCTATCCTATCCTCTATCCTATCCTATCCTCTATCCCATCCTATCCTCTATCCTATCCTATCCTCTATCCTACCCTATCCTCTCTCCTATCCTATCCTCTATCCGATCCTCTCTCCTATCCTATCCTCTATTATAACCTATCCTCTATCCTATCCTATCCTCTATCATATCCTATCCTCTATCCAATCCTATCCTCTATCCTATCCTATCCTCTATCCGATCATATCCTCTATCCCATCCCATCCTATCCTATCCTATCCTCTATCCTATCCTATCCTCTATCCGATCCTATCCTCCATCCCATCCTATCCTATCCTATCCTATCCTCTATCCGATCCTCTATCCTATCCTATCCTCTATTATAACCTATCCTCTATCCTATCCTATCCTCTATCCTATCCTATCCTCTATCCTATCCTATCCTGTATCCTATCCTATCCTCTATCCTATCCTATCCTCTATCCTATCCTATACTCTATACTATCCTATCCTCTATCCTATCCTATCCTCTATCCTATCCTATCCTCTATCCTATCCTATCCTCTCTCCTATCCTATCCTCTATACTATCCTATCCTCTATCCTATCCTATCCTCTATCCTATCCTATCCTCTATCCTATCCTATCCTCTATCCTATCCTATCCTCTCTCCTATCCTATCCTCTCTCCTATCCTATCCTCTATCCGATCCTCTATCCTATCCTATCCTCTATTATTTCCTATCCTCTATCCTATCCTATCCCCTATCCTATCCTATCTTCTATCCTATCCTCTATCCTGCCTCTATCCTATCCTCTATCCTATCCTATCCTCCACCCTATCCTCTACCCTATCCTATCCTGTATAATATCTTTTACTCTACCATATCCTATCCTCTATCCTATAGTATCATCTATCCTATTCTATCCTCTATAATATCCTCTATCATATCCAATCCTTTATCGTATCCTCTATCCTATCCTATCCTCTATCCTATCCTATCCTCTCTCGTATCCTATCCTCTATCCGATCCTCTATCCTATCCTATCCTCTATTATTTCCTATCCTCTATCCTATCCTATCCCCTATCCTATCCTATCTCTATCCTATTCTATCCTATCCTCTATCCTATCCTATCCTCAATCCTATCCTCTCCTCTATCCTATCCTACCCTCTTTCCAATCCTATCCTCTATCCTATCCTATCCTCGATCCTATTATATCCTCTATCCTATCCTATCCTCTATCCGATCGTCTATCCTATCCTATCCTCTATCCCATCCTATCCTCTATCCTATCCTATCCTCTATCCTACCCTATCCTCTCTCCTATCCTATCCTCTATCCGATCCTCTCTCCTATCCTATCCTCTATTATTTCCTATCCTCTATCCTATCCTATCCCCTATCCTATCCTATCTCTATCCTATTCTATCCTATCCTCTATCCTATCCTATCCTCAATCCTATCCTCTCCTCTATCCTATCCTACCCTCTTTCCAATCCTATCCTCTATCCTATCCTATCCTCGATCCTATTATATCCTCTATCCTATCCTATCCTCTATCCGATCGTCTATCCTATCCTATCCTCTATCCAATCCTATCCTCTATCCTATCCTATCCTCTATCCGATCATATCCTCTATCCCATCCCATCCTATCCTATCCTATCCTCTATCCTATCCTATCCTCTATCCGATCCTATCCTCCATCCCATCCTATCCTATCCTATCCTATCCTCTATCCTATCCTCTATCCTATCCTATCCTCTATCCTATCCTATCCTCTATCCTATCCTATCCTCTATCCGATCCTATCCTCTATACCATCCTATCCTATCCTATCCTATCCTCTATCCTATCCTATCCTCTATCCGATCCTATCCTCTATCCCATCCTATCCTATCCTATCCTATCCTATCCTCTATCATATCCTATCCTCTATCCTATCCTATCCTCTATCCTATCCTATCCTCTATCCCATCCTATCCTCTATCCTATCCTATCCTCTATCCTACCCTATCCTCTCTCCTATCCTATCCTCTATCCGATCCTCTCTCCTATCCTATCCTCTATTATAACCTATCCTCTATCCTATCCTATCCTCTATCATATCCTATCCTCTATCCTATCCTATCCTCTATCCTATCCTATCCTCTATCCTATCCTACCCTCTTTCCAATCCTATCCTCTATCCTATCCTATCCTCTATCCTATCCTATCCTCTATCCGATCCTCTATCCTATCCTAGCCTTTATTTTATCCTATCATATATCCTATCCTATCCTCTATCCTATCCTATCCTCTATCCCATCCTATCCTCTATCCTATCCTATCCTCTATCCTACCCTATCCTCTCTCCTATCCTATCCTCTATCCGATCCTCTCTCCTATCCTATCCTCTATTATAACCTATCCTCTATCCTATCCTATCCTCTATCATATCCTATCCTCTATCCAATCCTATCCTCTATCCTATCCTATCCTCTATCCGATCATATCCTCTATCCCATCCCATCCTATCCTATCCTATCCTCTATCCTATCCTATCCTCTATCCGATCCTATCCTCCATCCCATCCTATCCTATCCTATCCTATCCTCTATCCGATCCTCTATCCTATCCTATCCTCTATTATAACCTATCCTCTATCCTATCCTATCCTCTATCCTATCCTATCCTCTATCCTATCCTATCCTGTATCCTATCCTATCCTCTATCCTATCCTATCCTCTATCCTATCCTATACTCTATACTATCCTATCCTCTATCCTATCCTATCCTCTATCCTATCCTATCCTCTATCCTATCCTATCCTCTCTCCTATCCTATCCTCTATACTATCCTATCCTCTATCCTATCCTATCCTCTATCCTATCCTATCCTCTATCCTATCCTATCCTCTATCCTATCCTATCCTCTCTCCTATCCTATCCTCTCTCCTATCCTATCCTCTATCCGATCCTCTATCCTATCCTATCCTCTATTATTTCCTATCCTCTATCCTATCCTATCCCCTATCCTATCCTATCTTCTATCCTATCCTCTATCCTGCCTCTATCCTATCCTCTATCCTATCCTATCCTCCACCCTATCCTCTACCCTATCCTATCCTGTATAATATCTTTTACTCTACCATATCCTATCCTCTATCCTATAGTATCATCTATCCTATTCTATCCTCTATAATATCCTCTATCATATCCAATCCTTTATCGTATCCTCTATCCTATCCTATCCTCTATCCTATCCTATCCTCTCTCGTATCCTATCCTCTATCCGATCCTCTATCCTATCCTATCCTCTATTATTTCCTATCCTCTATCCTATCCTATCCCCTATCCTATCCTATCTCTATCCTATTCTATCCTATCCTCTATCCTATCCTATCCTCAATCCTATCCTCTCCTCTATCCTATCCTACCCTCTTTCCAATCCTATCCTCTATCCTATCCTATCCTCGATCCTATTATATCCTCTATCCTATCCTATCCTCTATCCGATCGTCTATCCTATCCTATCCTCTATCCCATCCTATCCTCTATCCTATCCTATCCTCTATCCTACCCTATCCTCTCTCCTATCCTATCCTCTATCCGATCCTCTCTCCTATCCTATCCTCTATACTATCCTATCCTCTATCCTATCCTATCCTCTATCCTATCCTATACTCTATCCTATCCTCTCCTCTATCCTATCCTACCCTCTTTCCTATCCTATCCTCTATCCTATCCTATCCTCTATCCTATCCTATCCTCTATCCTATCCTCTATCCTATCCTCTATCCTATCCTCCATCCTATCCTCCATCCCATCCTCTATCCTATCCTATCCTCTATCCTATCCTATCCTCTATCCTATCCTATCCTCTATCTTATCCTATCATCTATCCTATCCTCTATCGTATCCTATCCTATACTCTATCCTATCCTATCCTCTATCCTACCCTCTATACCATCCTCTATCCTATCCTATCCTCTATCCGATCCTCTATCCTATCCTATCATCTATCCTATTCTATCCTCTATCCTATCCTATCCTCTATCCTATCCTCTCCTCTATCCTATCCTACCCTCTTTCCAATCCTATCCTCTATCCTATCCTATTCTCTATCCTATCCTATCCTCTATCCTATCCTATCCTCTATCCTATCCTATCATATATCCTATCCTATCCTCTATCCTATCCTATCCTCTATCCCATCCTATCCTCTATAACTATCCTATCCTCTATCCTACCCTATCCTCTATCCGATCCTCTCTCCTATCCTATCCTCTATTATAACCTATCCTCTATCCTATCCTATCCTCTATCATATCCTATCCTCTATCCTATCCTATCCTCTATCCTATCCTATCCTCTATCCCATCCTATCCTCTATATTATCCTATCCTCTATCCTATCCTATCCTCTATCCTATCCTATCCTCTATCCTATCCTATCCTCTATCCGATCCTATCCTCTATCCCATCCTATCCTATCCTATCCTATCCTCTATCCTATCCTATCCTCTATCCGATCCTATCCTCTATCCCATCCTATCCTATCCTATCCTATCCTCTATCCGATCCTCTATCCTATCCTATCCTCTATTATAACCTATTCTCTATCCTATCCTATCCTCTATCCTATCCTATCCTCTATCCTATCCTACCCTCTATCCTATCCTATCCTCTATACTATCCTATCCTCTATCCTATCCTATCCTCTATCCTATCCTTTCCTCTATCCTATCCTATCCTCTATCCTATCCTATCCTCTATACTATCCTATCCACTATCCTATCCTATCCTCTATCCTATCCTATACTCTATCCTATCCTATCCTCTATACTATCCTATCCACTATCCTATCCTATCCTCTATCCTATCCTATACTCTATTCTATCCTCTCCTCTATCCTACCCTATCCTCTTTCCTATCCTATCCTCTATCCTATCCTATCCTCTATCCGATTCTCTATCCTATCGTTTCCTCTATCCTATCCTATCCTCTATCCGATCCTCTATCCTATCGTTTCCTCTATCCTATCCTATCCTCTATCCCATCCTATCCTCTATCCTATCCTATCCTCTATCCTATCCTATCCTATCCTATCCTCTATCCTATCCTATCATCTATCCTATTCTATCCTCTATCCTATCCTATCCTCTATCCTATCCTATCCTCTATCCTATCCTCTCCTCTATCCTATCCTACCCTCTTTCCAATCCTATCCTCTATCCTATCCTATCCTCTATCCTATCCTCTCCTCTATCCAATCCTACCCTTTTTCCAATCCTATCCTCTATCCTATCCTATCCTCTATCCTATCCTATCCTCTATCCGATCCTCTATCCTATCCTAGCCTTTATTTTATCCTATCATATATTCTATCCTATCCTCTATCCTATCCTATCCTCTATCCCATCCTATCCTCTATCCTATCCTATCCTCTATCCTACCCTATCCTCTCTCCTATCCTATCCTCTATCCGATCCTCTCTCCTATCCTATCCTCTATTATAACCTATCCTCTATCCTATCCTATCCTCTATCATATCCTATCCTCTATCCTATCCTATCCTCTATCCTATCCTATCCTCTATCCTATCCTATCCTCTATCCTATCCCATCCTCTATACTATCCTATCCTCTATCCTATCCTATCCTCTATCCTATCCTATCCTCTATCCTATCCTCTCCTCTATCCTATCCTACCCTCTTTCCTATCCTATCCTCTATCCTATCCTATCCTCTATCCGATCCTATCCTCTATCCCATCCTATCCTATCCTATCCTCTCCTCTATCCTATCCTACCCTCTTTCCTATCCTATCCTCTATCCTATCCTATCCTCTATCCGATCCTATCCTCTATCCCATCCTATCCTATCCTATCCTATCCTCTATCCTATCCTATCCTCTATCCGATCCTATCCTCTATCCCATCCTATCCTATCCTATCCTATCCTCTATCCTATCCAACCCTCCATCCGATCCTCTATCCTATCCTATCATCTATCCTATTCTATCCTCTATCCTATGCTATCATCTATCCTATCCTATCCTGTATCCTATCCTATCCTCTATCCGATCCTCTATCCTATCCTATCCTCTATCCTATCCAATCCTCTATCCTATCCTATCCTCTATCCTATCCTACCCTCCATCCGATCCTCTATCCTATCCTATCATCTATCCTATTCTATCCTCTATCCTATGCTATCTTCTATCCTATCCTATCCTGTATCCTATCCTATCCTCAATCCGATCCTCTATCCTATCCTATCATCTATTATTTCCTATGCTCTATCCTATCCTATCCCCTATCCTATCCTATCTCTATCCTATTCTATCCTATCCTCTATCATATCCTATCCTCTATACTATCCTCTCCTCTATCCTATCCTACCCTCTTTCCAATCCTATCCTCTATCCTATCCTCTCCTCTATCCTATAATACCCTCTTTCCAATCCTGTCCTCTATCCTATCCTATCCTCTATCCTATCCTATCCTCTATCCGATCCTCTATCCTATCCTAGCCTTTATTTTATACTATCCTCTATCGTATCCTTTCCTCTATCCTATCCTATCCTCTATCCTATCCTATCCTCTATACTATCCTATCCTCTATCCTATCCTATCCTCCATCCTATCCTATCCTCTATCCTATCCTATCATCTATCCTATTCTATCCTCTATCCTATCCTATACTCTATACTATCCTATCCTCTATCCTATCCTATCCTCCATCCTATCCTATCCTCTATCCTATCCTATCCTCTCTCCTATCCTATCCTCTATACTATCCTATCCTCTATCCTATCCTATCCTCTATCCTATCCTATCCTCTATCCTATCCTATCCTCTATCCTATCCTATCCTCTCTCCTATCCTATCCTCTCTCCTATCCTATCCTCTCTCCTATCCTATCCTGTATCAGATCCTCTATCCTATCCTATCCTCTATTATTTCCTATCCTCTATCCTATCCTATCCCCTATCCTATCCTATCTTCTATCCTATCCTCTATCCTGCCTCTATCCTATCCTCTATCCTATCCTATCCTCCATCCTATCCTCTACCCTATCCTATCCTGTATAATATCGTTTACTCTATCATATCCTATCCTCTATCCTATAGTATCATCTATCCTATTCTATCCTCTATAATATCCTCTATCATATCCAATCCTCTATCGTATCCTCTATCCTATCCTATCCTATCCTCTCTCGTATCCTAACCTCTATCCGATCCTCTATCCTATCCTATCCTCTATTATTTCCTATCCTCTATCCTATCCTATCCCCTATCCTATCCTATCTCTATCCTATTCTATCCTATCCTCTATCCTATCCTATCCTCAATCCTATCCTCTCCTCTATCATATCCTACCCTCTTTCCAATCCTATCCTCTATCCTATCCTATCCTCTATCCTATCCTATCCTCTATCCGATCGTCTATCCTATCCTAAGCCTCTATTTTATCCTATCCTCTATCCTATCCTATCCTCTATCCTATCCTATACTCTATCCTATCCTATCCTCTATCCTATCCTACCCTCTATCCTATCCTATCCTCTATACTATCCTATCCTCTATCCTATCCTATCCTCTATCCTATCCTTTCCTCTATCCTATCCTATCCTCTATCCTATCCTATCCTCTATACTATCCTATCCACTATCCTATCCTATCCTCTATCCTATCCTATACTCTATCCTATTCTATCCTCTATACTATCCTATCCACTATCCTATCCTATACTCTATCCTATCCTCTCCTCTATCCTACCCTACCCTCTTTCCTATCCTATCCTCTATCCTATCCTATCCTCTATCCGATCCTCTATCCTATCGTTTCCTCTATCCTATCCTATCCTCTATCCGATTCTCTATCCTATCGTTTCCTCTATCCTATTTTATCCTCTATCCTATCCTATCCACTATCCTATCCTATCCTCTAACCTATCCTATCCTCCATCCTATCCTATCCTCTATCCCATCCTATCCTCTATCCTATCCTATCCTCTATCCTATCCTCTCCTCTATCCTATCCTACCATCTTTCCAATCCTATCCTCTACCCTATCCTATCCTCTATCCTATCCTATCCTCTATCCGATCCTCTATCCTATCCTAGCCTCTATTTTATCCTATCCTCTATCCTATCCTATCCTCTATCCTATCCTATCCTCTATCCTATCCTATCATATATCCTATCCTATCCTCTATCCTATCCTATCCTCTATCCCATCCTATCCTCTATCCTATCCTATCCTCTATCCTATCCTATCCCCTCTCCTATCCTATCCTCTATCCGATCCTCTATCCTATCCTTTCCTCTATCCTATCCTATCCTCTATCCTATCCTATCCACTATCCTATCCTATCCTCTATCCTATCCAATCCTCTATTCTATCCTATCCTCTATCCTATCCTACCCTCCATCCGATCCTCTATCCTATCCTATCATCTATCCTATTCTATCCTCTATCCTATGCTGTCTTCTATCCTATCCTATCCTGTATCCTATCCTATCCTCAATCCGATCCTCTATCCTATCCTATCATCTATCCTATTCTATCCTCTATCCTATCCTATCCTCTATCCTATCCTCTCCTCTATCCTATCCTACCCTCTTTCCAATCCTATCCTCTATCCTATCCTATTCTCTATCATATCCAATCCTCTATCGTATCCTCTATCCTATCCTATCCTCTATCCTATCCTATCCTCTCTCGTATCATATCCTCTATCCGATCCTCTATCCTATCCTATCCTCTATTATTTCCTATCCTCTATCCTATCCTATCCCCTATCCTATCATATCTCTATCCTATTCTATCCTATCCTCTATCCTATCCTATCCTCAATCCTATCCTCTCCTCTATCCTATCCTACCCTCTTTCCAATCCTATCCTCTATCCTATCCTATCCTCTATCCGATCGTCTATCCTATCCTAGCCTCTATTTTATCCTATCCTCTATCCTATCCTATCCTCTATCCTATCCTATCCTCTATCCTATCCTATCATATATCCTATCCTATCCTCTATCCTATCCTATCCTCTCTCCTATCCTATCCTCTATCCGATCCTCTCTCCTATCCTATCCTCTATACTATCCTATCCTCTATCCTATCCTATCCTCTATCCTATCCTATACTCTATCCTATCCTCTCCTCTATCCTATCCTACTCTCTTTCCTATCCTATCCTCTATCCTATCCTATCCTCTATCCTATCCTATCCTCTATCCTATCCTATCCTCTATCCTATCCTATCCTCTATCCTATCCTATCCTCTATCCTATCCTATCCTCTATCCTATCCTATCCTCTATCCTATCCTATCCTCTATCCTATCCTATCCTCTATCCTATCCTATCCTCTATCCTATCCTATCCTCTATCCTATCCTATCCTCTATCCTATCCTATCATCTATCCTATCCTCTATCGTATCCTATCCTATACTCTATCCTATCCTATCCTCTATCCTACCCTCTATACCATCCTCTATCCTATCTTATCCTCTATCCGATCCTCTATCCTATCCTATCATCTATCCTATTCTATCCTCTATCCTATCCTATCCTCTATCCTATCCTCTCCTCTATCCTATCCTACCCTCTTTCTAATCCTATCCTCTATCCTATCCTATTCTCTATCCTATCCTATCCTCTATCCGATCCTCTATCCTATCCTAGCCTCTATTTTATCCTATCCTCTATCCTATCCTATCCTCTATCCTATCCTATCCTCTATTATTTCCTATCCTCTATCCTATCCTATCCCCTATTCTATCCTATCTCTATCCTATTCTATCCTATCCTCTATCCTATCCTATCCTCTATCCTATCCTCTCCTCTATCCTATAATACCCTCTTTCCAATCCTGTCCTCTATCCTATCCTATCCTCTATCCTATCCTATCCTCTATCCGATCCTCTATCCTATCCTAGCCTTTATTTTATACTATCCTCTATCGTATCCTTTCCTCTATCCTATCCTATCCTCTATCCTATCCTATCCTCTATACTATCCTATCCTCTATCCTATCCTATCCTCCATCCTATCCTATCCTCTATCCTATCCTATCATCTATCCTATTCTATCCTCTATCCTATCCTATACTCTATACTATCCTATCCTCTATCCTATCCTATCCTCCATCCTATCCTATCCTCTATCCTATCCTATCCTCTCTCCTATCCTATCCTCTATACTATCCTATCCTCTATCCTATCCTATCCTCTATCCTATCCTATCCTCTATCCTATCCTATCCTCTATCCTATCCTATCCTCTCTCCTATCCTATCCTCTCTCCTATCCTATCCTCTCTCCTATCCTATCCTGTATCAGATCCTCTATCCTATCCTATCCTCTATTATTTCCTATCCTCTATCCTATCCTATCCCCTATCCTATCCTATCTTCTATCCTATCCTCTATCCTGCCTCTATCCTATCCTCTATCCTATCCTATCCTCCATCCTATCCTCTACCCTATCCTATCCTGTATAATATCGTTTACTCTATCATATCCTATCCTCTATCCTATAGTATCATCTATCCTATTCTATCCTCTATAATATCCTCTATCATATCCAATCCTCTATCGTATCCTCTATCCTATCCTATCCTATCCTCTCTCGTATCCTAACCTCTATCCGATCCTCTATCCTATCCTATCCTCTATTATTTCCTATCCTCTATCCTATCCTATCCCCTATCCTATCCTATCTCTATCCTATTCTATCCTATCCTCTATCCTATCCTATCCTCAATCCTATCCTCTCCTCTATCATATCCTACCCTCTTTCCAATCCTATCCTCTATCCTATCCTATCCTCTATCCTATCCTATCCTCTATCCGATCGTCTATCCTATCCTAAGCCTCTATTTTATCCTATCCTCTATCCTATCCTATCCTCTATCCTATCCTATACTCTATCCTATCCTATCCTCTATCCTATCCTACCCTCTATCCTATCCTATCCTCTATACTATCCTATCCTCTATCCTATCCTATCCTCTATCCTATCCTTTCCTCTATCCTATCCTATCCTCTATCCTATCCTATCCTCTATACTATCCTATCCACTATCCTATCCTATCCTCTATCCTATCCTATACTCTATCCTATTCTATCCTCTATACTATCCTATCCACTATCCTATCCTATACTCTATCCTATCCTCTCCTCTATCCTACCCTACCCTCTTTCCTATCCTATCCTCTATCCTATCCTATCCTCTATCCGATCCTCTATCCTATCGTTTCCTCTATCCTATCCTATCCTCTATCCGATTCTCTATCCTATCGTTTCCTCTATCCTATTTTATCCTCTATCCTATCCTATCCACTATCCTATCCTATCCTCTAACCTATCCTATCCTCCATCCTATCCTATCCTCTATCCCATCCTATCCTCTATCCTATCCTATCCTCTATCCTATCCTCTCCTCTATCCTATCCTACCATCTTTCCAATCCTATCCTCTACCCTATCCTATCCTCTATCCTATCCTATCCTCTATCCGATCCTCTATCCTATCCTAGCCTCTATTTTATCCTATCCTCTATCCTATCCTATCCTCTATCCTATCCTATCCTCTATCCTATCCTATCATATATCCTATCCTATCCTCTATCCTATCCTATCCTCTATCCCATCCTATCCTCTATCCTATCCTATCCTCTATCCTATCCTATCCCCTCTCCTATCCTATCCTCTATCCGATCCTCTATCCTATCCTTTCCTCTATCCTATCCTATCCTCTATCCTATCCTATCCACTATCCTATCCTATCCTCTATCCTATCCAATCCTCTATTCTATCCTATCCTCTATCCTATCCTACCCTCCATCCGATCCTCTATCCTATCCTATCATCTATCCTATTCTATCCTCTATCCTATGCTGTCTTCTATCCTATCCTATCCTGTATCCTATCCTATCCTCAATCCGATCCTCTATCCTATCCTATCATCTATCCTATTCTATCCTCTATCCTATCCTATCCTCTATCCTATCCTCTCCTCTATCCTATCCTACCCTCTTTCCAATCCTATCCTCTATCCTATCCTATTCTCTATCATATCCAATCCTCTATCGTATCCTCTATCCTATCCTATCCTCTATCCTATCCTATCCTCTCTCGTATCATATCCTCTATCCGATCCTCTATCCTATCCTATCCTCTATTATTTCCTATCCTCTATCCTATCCTATCCCCTATCCTATCATATCTCTATCCTATTCTATCCTATCCTCTATCCTATCCTATCCTCAATCCTATCCTCTCCTCTATCCTATCCTACCCTCTTTCCAATCCTATCCTCTATCCTATCCTATCCTCTATCCGATCGTCTATCCTATCCTAGCCTCTATTTTATCCTATCCTCTATCCTATCCTATCCTCTATCCTATCCTATCCTCTATCCTATCCTATCATATATCCTATCCTATCCTCTATCCTATCCTATCCTCTCTCCTATCCTATCCTCTATCCGATCCTCTCTCCTATCCTATCCTCTATACTATCCTATCCTCTATCCTATCCTATCCTCTATCCTATCCTATACTCTATCCTATCCTCTCCTCTATCCTATCCTACTCTCTTTCCTATCCTATCCTCTATCCTATCCTATCCTCTATCCTATCCTATCCTCTATCCTATCCTATCCTCTATCCTATCCTATCCTCTATCCTATCCTATCCTCTATCCTATCCTATCCTCTATCCTATCCTATCCTCTATCCTATCCTATCCTCTATCCTATCCTATCCTCTATCCTATCCTATCCTCTATCCTATCCTATCCTCTATCCTATCCTATCATCTATCCTATCCTCTATCGTATCCTATCCTATACTCTATCCTATCCTATCCTCTATCCTACCCTCTATACCATCCTCTATCCTATCTTATCCTCTATCCGATCCTCTATCCTATCCTATCATCTATCCTATTCTATCCTCTATCCTATCCTATCCTCTATCCTATCCTCTCCTCTATCCTATCCTACCCTCTTTCTAATCCTATCCTCTATCCTATCCTATTCTCTATCCTATCCTATCCTCTATCCGATCCTCTATCCTATCCTAGCCTCTATTTTATCCTATCCTCTATCCTATCCTATCCTCTATCCTATCCTATCCTCTATTATTTCCTATCCTCTATCCTATCCTATCCCCTATTCTATCCTATCTCTATCCTATTCTATCCTATCCTCTATCCTATCCTATCCTCTATCCTATCCTCTCCTCTATCCTATAATACCCTCTTTCCAATCCTGTCCTCTATCCTATCCTATCCTCTATCCTATCCTATCCTCTATCCGATCCTCTATCCTATCCTAGCCTTTATTTTATACTATCCTCTATCGTATCCTTTCCTCTATCCTATCCTATCCTCTATCCTATCCTATCCTCTATACTATCCTATCCTCTATCCTATCCTATCCTCCATCCTATCCTATCCTCTATCCTATCCTATCATCTATCCTATTCTATCCTCTATCCTATCCTATACTCTATACTATCCTATCCTCTATCCTATCCTATCCTCCATCCTATCCTATCCTCTATCCTATCCTATCCTCTCTCCTATCCTATCCTCTATACTATCCTATCCTCTATCCTATCCTATCCTCTATCCTATCCTATCCTCTATCCTATCCTATCCTCTATCCTATCCTATCCTCTCTCCTATCCTATCCTCTCTCCTATCCTATCCTCTCTCCTATCCTATCCTGTATCAGATCCTCTATCCTATCCTATCCTCTATTATTTCCTATCCTCTATCCTATCCTATCCCCTATCCTATCCTATCTTCTATCCTATCCTCTATCCTGCCTCTATCCTATCCTCTATCCTATCCTATCCTCCATCCTATCCTCTACCCTATCCTATCCTGTATAATATCGTTTACTCTATCATATCCTATCCTCTATCCTATAGTATCATCTATCCTATTCTATCCTCTATAATATCCTCTATCATATCCAATCCTCTATCGTATCCTCTATCCTATCCTATCCTATCCTCTCTCGTATCCTAACCTCTATCCGATCCTCTATCCTATCCTATCCTCTATTATTTCCTATCCTCTATCCTATCCTATCCCCTATCCTATCCTATCTCTATCCTATTCTATCCTATCCTCTATCCTATCCTATCCTCAATCCTATCCTCTCCTCTATCATATCCTACCCTCTTTCCAATCCTATCCTCTATCCTATCCTATCCTCTATCCTATCCTATCCTCTATCCGATCGTCTATCCTATCCTAAGCCTCTATTTTATCCTATCCTCTATCCTATCCTATCCTCTATCCTATCCTATACTCTATCCTATCCTATCCTCTATCCTATCCTACCCTCTATCCTATCCTATCCTCTATACTATCCTATCCTCTATCCTATCCTATCCTCTATCCTATCCTTTCCTCTATCCTATCCTATCCTCTATCCTATCCTATCCTCTATACTATCCTATCCACTATCCTATCCTATCCTCTATCCTATCCTATACTCTATCCTATTCTATCCTCTATACTATCCTATCCACTATCCTATCCTATACTCTATCCTATCCTCTCCTCTATCCTACCCTACCCTCTTTCCTATCCTATCCTCTATCCTATCCTATCCTCTATCCGATCCTCTATCCTATCGTTTCCTCTATCCTATCCTATCCTCTATCCGATTCTCTATCCTATCGTTTCCTCTATCCTATTTTATCCTCTATCCTATCCTATCCACTATCCTATCCTATCCTCTAACCTATCCTATCCTCCATCCTATCCTATCCTCTATCCCATCCTATCCTCTATCCTATCCTATCCTCTATCCTATCCTCTCCTCTATCCTATCCTACCATCTTTCCAATCCTATCCTCTACCCTATCCTATCCTCTATCCTATCCTATCCTCTATCCGATCCTCTATCCTATCCTAGCCTCTATTTTATCCTATCCTCTATCCTATCCTATCCTCTATCCTATCCTATCCTCTATCCTATCCTATCATATATCCTATCCTATCCTCTATCCTATCCTATCCTCTATCCCATCCTATCCTCTATCCTATCCTATCCTCTATCCTATCCTATCCCCTCTCCTATCCTATCCTCTATCCGATCCTCTATCCTATCCTTTCCTCTATCCTATCCTATCCTCTATCCTATCCTATCCACTATCCTATCCTATCCTCTATCCTATCCAATCCTCTATCCTATCCTATCCTCTATCCTATCCTACCCTCCATCCGATCCTCTATCCTATCCTATCATCTATCCTATTCTATCCTCTATCCTATGCTGTCTTCTATCCTATCCTATCCTGTATCCTATCCTATCCTCAATCCGATCCTCTATCCTATCCTATCATCTATCCTATTCTATCCTCTATCCTATCCTATCCTCTATCCTATCCTCTCCTCTATCCTATCCTACCCTCTTTCCAATCCTATCCTCTATCCTATCCTATTCTCTATCATATCCAATCCTCTATCGTATCCTCTATCCTATCCTATCCTCTATCCTATCCTATCCTCTCTCGTATCATATCCTCTATCCGATCCTCTATCCTATCCTATCCTCTATTATTTCCTATCCTCTATCCTATCCTATCCCCTATCCTATCATATCTCTATCCTATTCTATCCTATCCTCTATCCTATCCTATCCTCAATCCTATCCTCTCCTCTATCCTATCCTACCCTCTTTCCAATCCTATCCTCTATCCTATCCTATCCTCTATCCGATCGTCTATCCTATCCTAGCCTCTATTTTATCCTATCCTCTATCCTATCCTATCCTCTATCCTATCCTATCCTCTATCCTATCCTATCATATATCCTATCCTATCCTCTATCCTATCCTATCCTCTCTCCTATCCTATCCTCTATCCGATCCTCTCTCCTATCCTATCCTCTATACTATCCTATCCTCTATCCTATCCTATCCTCTATCCTATCCTATACTCTATCCTATCCTCTCCTCTATCCTATCCTACTCTCTTTCCTATCCTATCCTCTATCCTATCCTATCCTCTATCCTATCCTATCCTCTATCCTATCCTATCCTCTATCCTATCCTATCCTCTATCCTATCCTATCCTCTATCCTATCCTATCCTCTATCCTATCCTATCCTCTATCCTATCCTATCCTCTATCCTATCCTATCCTCTATCCTATCCTATCCTCTATCCTATCCTCTATCCTATCCTCCATCCTATCCTCCATCCTATCCTATCCTCTATCATATCCTATCCTCTATCCTATCCTATCCTCTATCCTATCCTATCATCTATCCTATCCTCTCTCCTATCCTATCCTCTATTATAACCTATCCTCTATCCTATCCTATCCTCTATCATATCCTATCCTCTATCCTATCCTATCCTCTATCCTATCCTATCCTCTATCCTATCCTATCCTCTATCCTATCCCATCCTCTATACTATCCTATCCTCTATCCTATCCTATCCTCTATCCTATCCTATCCTCTATCCTATCCTCTCCTCTATCCTCTCCTACCCTCTTTCCTATCCTATCCTCTATCCTATCCTATCCTCTATCCGATCCTATCCTCTATCCCATCCTATCCTATCCTATCCTCTCCTCTATCCTATCCTACCCTCTTTCCTATCCTATCCTCTATCCTATCCTATCCTCTATCCGATCCTATCCTCTATCCCATCCTATCCTATCCTATCCTATCCTCCATCCTATCCTATCCTCTATCCGATCCTATCCTCTATCCCATCCTATCCTATCCTATCCTATCCTCTATCCTATCCAACCCTCCATCCGATCCTCTATCCTATCCTATCATCTATCCTATTCTATCCTCTATCCTATGCTATCATCTATCCTATCCTATCCTGTATCCTATCCTATCCTCTATCCGATCCTCTATCCTATCCTATCCTCTATCCTATCCAATCCTCTATCCTATCCTATCCTCTATCCTATCCTACCCTCCATCCGATCCTCTATCCTATCCTATCATCTATCCTATTCTATCCTCTATCCTATGCTATCTTCTATCCTATCCTATCCTGTATCCTATCCTATCCTCAATCCGATCCTCTATCCTATCCTATCATCTATCCTATTCTATCCTCTATCCTATCCTATCCTCTATCCTATCCTCTCCTCTATCCTATCCTACCCTCTTTCCAATTCTATCCTCTATCCTATCCTATTCTCTATCCTATCCTATCCTCTATCCGATCCTCTATCCTATCCTAGCCTCTATTTTATCCTATCCTCTATCCTATCCTATCCTCTATCCTATCCTATCCTCTATTATTTCCTATGCTCTATCCTATCCTATCCCCTATCCTATCCTATCTCTATCCTATTCTATCCTATCCTCTATCATATCCTATCCTCTATACTATCCTCTCCTCTATCCTATCCTACCCTCTTTCCAATCCTATCCTCTATCCTATCCGATCCTCTATCCTATCCTATCCTCTATCCGATCCTCTATCCTATCCTAGCCTTTATTTTATCCTATCATATATCCTATCCTATCCTCTATCCTATCCTATCCTCTATCCCATCCTATCCTCTATCCTATCCTATCCTCTATCCTACCCTATCCTCTATCCTATCCTATCCTCTATCCTATCCTATCCTCTATCCTATCCTATCCTCTATCCTATCCTATCCTCTATCCTATCCTATCCTCTATCCTATCCTATCCTCTATCCTATCCTATCATCTATCCTATCCTCTATCGTATCCTATCCTATACTCTATCCTATCCTATCCTCTATCCTACCCTCTATACCATCCTCTATCCTATCTTATCCTCTATCCGATCCTCTATCCTATCCTATCATCTATCCTATTCTATCCTCTATCCTATCCTATCCTCTATCCTATCCTCTCCTCTATCCTATCCTACCCTCTTTCTAATCCTATCCTCTATCCTATCCTATTCTCTATCCTATCCTATCCTCTATCCGATCCTCTATCCTATCCTAGCCTCTATTTTATCCTATCCTCTATTATATCCTATCCTCTATCCTATCCTATCCTCTATTATTTCCTATCCTCTATCCTATCCTATCCCCTATTCTATCCTATCTCTATCCTATTCTATCCTATCCTCTATCCTATCCTATCCTCTATCCTATCCTCTCCTCTATCCTATAATACCCTCTTTCCAATCCTGTCCTCTATCCTATCCTATCCTCTATCCTATCCTATCCTCTATCCGATCCTCTATCCTATCCTAGCCTTTATTTTATACTATCCTCTATCGTATCCTTTCCTCTATCCTATCCTATCCTCTATCCTATCCTATCCTCTATACTATCCTATCCTCTATCCTATCCTATCCTCCATCCTATCCTATCCTCTATCCTATCCTATCATCTATCCTATTCTATCCTCTATCCTATCCTATACTCTATACTATCCTATCCTCTATCCTATCCTATCCTCCATCCTATCCTATCCTCTATCCTATCCTATCCTCTCTCCTATCCTATCCTCTATACTATCCTATCCTCTATCCTATCCTATCCTCTATCCTATCCTATCCTCTATCCTATCCTATCCTCTATCCTATCCTATCCTCTCTCCTATCCTATCCTCTCTCCTATCCTATCCTGTATCAGATCCTCTATCCTATCCTATCCTCTATTATTTCCTATCCTCTATCCTATCCTATCCCCTATCCTATCCTATCTTCTATCCTATCCTCTATCCTGCCTCTATCCTATCCTCTATCCTATCCTATCCTCCATCCTATCCTCTACCCTATCCTATCCTGTATAATATCGTTTACTCTATCATATCCTATCCTCTATCCTATAGTATCATCTATCCTATTCTATCCTCTATAATATCCTCTATCATATCCAATCCTCTATCGTATCCTCTATCCTATCCTATCCTATCCTCTCTCGTATCCTAACCTCTATCCGATCCTCTATCCTATCCTATCCTCTATTATTTCCTATCCTCTATCCTATCCTATCCCCTATCCTATCCTATCTCTATCCTATTCTATCCTATCCTCTATCCTATCCTATCCTCAATCCTATCCTCTCCTCTATCATATCCTACCCTCTTTCCAATCCTATCCTCTATCCTATCCTATCCTCTATCCTATCCTATCCTCTATCCGATCGTCTATCCTATCCTAAGCCTCTATTTTATCCTATCCTCTATCCTATCCTATCCTCTATCCTATCCTATACTCTATCCTATCCTATCCTCTATCCTATCCTACCCTCTATCCTATCCTATCCTCTATACTATCCTATCCTCTATCCTATCCTATCCTCTATCCTATCCTTTCCTCTATCCTATCCTATCCTCTATCCTATCCTATCCTCTATACTATCCTATCCACTATCCTATCCTATCCTCTATCCTATCCTATACTCTATCCTATTCTATCCTCTATACTATCCTATCCACTATCCTATCCTATACTCTATCCTATCCTCTCCTCTATCCTACCCTACCCTCTTTCCTATCCTATCCTCTATCCTATCCTATCCTCTATCCGATCCTCTATCCTATCGTTTCCTCTATCCTATCCTATCCTCTATCCGATTCTCTATCCTATCGTTTCCTCTATCCTATTCTATCCTCTATCCTATCCTATCCACTATCCTATCCTATCCTCTAACCTATCCTATCCTCCATCCTATCCTATCCTCTATCCCATCCTATCCTCTATCCTATCCTATCCTCTATCCTATCCTCTCCTCTATCCTATCCTACCATCTTTCCAATCCTATCCTCTACCCTATCCTATCCTCTATCCTATCCTATCCTCTATCCGATCCTCTATCCTATCCTAGCCTCTATTTTATCCTATCCTCTATCCTATCCTATCCTCTATCCTATCCTATCCTCTATCCTATCCTATCATATATCCTATCCTATCCTCTATCCTATCCTATCCTCTATCCCATCCTATCCTCTATCCTATCCTATCCTCTATCCTATCCTATCCCCTCTCCTATCCTATCCTCTATCCGATCCTCTATCCTATCCTTAACTCTATCCTATCCTATCCTCTATCCTATCCTATCCACTATCCTATCCTATCCTCTATCCTATCCAATCCTCTATCCTATCCTATCCTCTATCCTATCCTACCCTCCATCCGATCCTCTATCCTATCCTATCATCTATCCTATTCTATCCTCTATCCTATGCTGTCTTCTATCCTATCCTATCCTGTATCCTATCCTATCCTCAATCCGATCCTCTATCCTATCCTATCATCTATCCTATTCTATCCTCTATCCTATCCTATCCTCTATCCTATCCTCTCCTCTATCCTATCCTACCCTCTTTCCAATCCTATCCTCTATCCTATCCTATTCTCTATCATATCCAATCCTCTATCGTATCCTCTATCCTATCCTATCCTCTATCCTATCCTATCCTCTCTCGTATCATATCCTCTATCCGATCCTCTATCCTATCCTATCCTCTATTATTTCCTATCCTCTATCCTATCCTATCCCCTATCCTATCATATCTCTATCCTATTCTATCCTATCCTCTATCCTATCCTATCCTCAATCCTATCCTCTCCTCTATCCTATCCTACCCTCTTTCCAATCCTATCCTCTATCCTATCCTATCCTCTATCCGATCGTCTATCCTATCCTAGCCTCTATTTTATCCTATCCTCTATCCTATCCTATCCTCTATCCTATCCTATCCTCTATCCTATCCTATCATATATCCTATCCTATCCTCTATCCTATCCTATCCTCTCTCCTATCCTATCCTCTATCCGATCCTCTCTCCTATCCTATCCTCTATACTATCCTATCCTCTATCCTATCCTATCCTCTATCCTATCCTATACTCTATCCTATCCTCTCCTCTATCCTATCCTACTCTCTTTCCTATCCTATCCTCTACCCTATCCTATCCTCTATCCTATCCTATCCTCTATCCTATCCTATCCTCTATCCTATCCTATCCTCTATCCTATCCTATCCTCTATCCTATCCTATCCTCTATCCTATCCTATCCTCTATCCTATCCTATCCTCTATCCTATCCTATCCTCTATCCTATCCTATCCTCTATCCTATCCTATCCTCTATCCTATCCTCTATCCTGCCTCTATCCTATCCTCTATCCTATCCTATCCTCCATCCTATCCTCTACCCTATCCTATCCTGTATAATATCGTTTACTCTATCATATCCTATCCTCTATCCTATAGTATCATCTATCCTATTCTATCCTCTATATCCTCTATCATATCCAATCCTCTATCGTATCCTCTATCCTATCCTATCCTATCCTCTCTCGTATCCTAACCTCTATCCGATCCTCTATCCTATCCTATCCTCTATTATTTCCTATCCTCTATCCTATCCTATCCCCTATCCTATCCTATCTCTATCCTATTCTATCCTATCCTCTATCCTATCCTATCCTCAATCCTATCCTCTCCTCTATCATATCCTACCCTCTTTCCAATCCTATCCTCTATCCTATCCTATCCTCTATCCTATCCTATCCTCTATCCGATCGTCTATCCTATCCTAAGCCTCTATTTTATCCTATCCTCTATCCTATCCTATCCTCTATCCTATCCTATACTCTATCCTATCCTATCCTCTATCCTATCCTACCCTCTATCCTATCCTATCCTCTATACTATCCTATCCTCTATCCTATCCTATCCTCTATCCTATCCTTTCCTCTATCCTATCCTATCCTCTATCCTATCCTATCCTCTATACTATCCTATCCACTATCCTATCCTATCCTCTATCCTATCCTATACTCTATCCTATTCTATCCTCTATACTATCCTATCCACTATCCTATCCTATACTCTATCCTATCCTCTCCTCTATCCTACCCTACCCTCTTTCCTATCCTATCCTCTATCCTATCCTATCCTCTATCCGATCCTCTATCCTATCGTTTCCTCTATCCTATCCTATCCTCTATCCGATTCTCTATCCTATCGTTTCCTCTATCCTATTTTATCCTCTATCCTATCCTATCCACTATCCTATCCTATCCTCTAACCTATCCTATCCTCCATCCTATCCTATCCTCTATCCCATCCTATCCTCTATCCTATCCTATCCTCTATCCTATCCTCTCCTCTATCCTATCCTACCATCTTTCCAATCCTATCCTCTACCCTATCCTATCCTCTATCCTATCCTATCCTCTATCCGATCCTCTATCCTATCCTAGCCTCTATTTTATCCTATCCTCTATCCTATCCTATCCTCTATCCTATCCTATCCTCTATCCTATCCTATCATATATCCTATCCTATCCTCTATCCTATCCTATCCTCTATCCCATCCTATCCTCTATCCTATCCTATCCTCTATCCTATCCTATCCCCTCTCCTATCCTATCCTCTATCCGATCCTCTATCCTATCCTTTCCTCTATCCTATCCTATCCTCTATCCTATCCTATCCACTATCCTATCCTATCCTCTATCCTATCCAATCCTCTATCCTATCCTATCCTCTATCCTATCCTACCCTCCATCCGATCCTCTATCCTATCCTATCATCTATCCTATTCTATCCTCTATCCTATGCTGTCTTCTATCCTATCCTATCCTGTATCCTATCCTATCCTCAATCCGATCCTCTATCCTATCCTATCATCTATCCTATTCTATCCTCTATCCTATCCTATCCTCTATCCTATCCTCTCCTCTATCCTATCCTACCCTCTTTCCAATCCTATCCTCTATCCTATCCTATTCTCTATCATATCCAATCCTCTATCGTATCCTCTATCCTATCCTATCCTCTATCCTATCCTATCCTCTCTCGTATCATATCCTCTATCCGATCCTCTATCCTATCCTATCCTCTATTATTTCCTATCCTCTATCCTATCCTATCCCCTATCCTATCATATCTCTATCCTATTCTATCCTATCCTCTATCCTATCCTATCCTCAATCCTATCCTCTCCTCTATCCTATCCTACCCTCTTTCCAATCCTATCCTCTATCCTATCCTATCCTCTATCCGATCGTCTATCCTATCCTAGCCTCTATTTTATCCTATCCTCTATCCTATCCTATCCTCTATCCTATCCTATCCTCTATCCTATCCTATCATATATCCTATCCTATCCTCTATCCTATCCTATCCTCTCTCCTATCCTATCCTCTATCCGATCCTCTCTCCTATCCTATCCTCTATACTATCCTATCCTCTATCCTATCCTATCCTCTATCCTATCCTATACTCTATCCTATCCTCTCCTCTATCCTATCCTACTCTCTTTCCTATCCTATCCTCTATCCTATCCTATCCTCTATCCTATCCTATCCTCTATCCTATCCTATCCTCTATCCTATCCTATCCTCTATCCTATCCTATCCTCTATCCTATCCTATCCTCTATCCTATCCTATCCTCTATCCTATCCTATCCTCTATCCTATCCTATCCTCTATCCTATCCTATCCTCTATCCTATCCTCTATCCTATCCTCCATCCTATCCTCCATCCTATCCTATCCTCTATCATATCCTATCCTCTATCCTATCCTATCCTCTATCCTATCCTATCATCTATCCTATCCTCTCTCCTATCCTATCCTCTATTATAACCTATCCTCTATCCTATCCTATCCTCTATCATATCCTATCCTCTATCCTATCCTATCCTCTATCCTATCCTATCCTCTATCCTATCCTATCCTCTATCCTATCCCATCCTCTATACTATCCTATCCTCTATCCTATCCTATCCTCTATCCTATCCTATCCTCTATCCTATCCTCTCCTCTATCCTATCCTACCCTCTTTCCTATCCTATCCTCTATCCTATCCTATCCTCTATCCGATCCTATCCTCTATCCCATCCTATCCTATCCTATCCTCTCCTCTATCCTATCCTACCCTCTTTCCTATCCTATCCTCTATCCTATCCTATCCTCTATCCGATCCTATCCTCTATCCCATCCTATCCTATCCTATCCTATCCTCCATCCTATCCTATCCTCTATCCGATCCTATCCTCTATCCCATCCTATCCTATCCTATCCTATCCTCTATCCTATCCAACCCTCCATCCGATCCTCTATCCTATCCTATCATCTATCCTATTCTATCCTCTATCCTATGCTATCATCTATCCTATCCTATCCTGTATCCTATCCTATCCTCTATCCGATCCTCTATCCTATCCTATCCTCTATCCTATCCAATCCTCTATCCTATCCTATCCTCTATCCTATCCTACCCTCCATCCGATCCTCTATCCTATCCTATCATCTATCCTATTCTATCCTCTATCCTATGCTATCTTCTATCCTATCCTATCCTGTATCCTATCCTATCCTCAATCCGATCCTCTATCCTATCCTATCATCTATCCTATTCTATCCTCTATCCTATCCTATCCTCTATCCTATCCTCTCCTCTATCCTATCCTACCCTCTTTCCAATTCTATCCTCTATCCTATCCTATTCTCTATCCTATCCTATCCTCTATCCGATCCTCTATCCTATCCTAGCCTCTATTTTATCCTATCCTCTATCCTATCCTATCCTCTATCCTATCCTATCCTCTATTATTTCCTATGCTCTATCCTATCCTATCCCCTATCCTATCCTATCTCTATCCTATTCTATCCTATCCTCTATCATATCCTATCCTCTATACTATCCTCTCCTCTATCCTATCCTACCCTCTTTCCAATCCTATCCTCTATCCTATCCGATCCTCTATCCTATCCTATCCTCTATCCGATCCTCTATCCTATCCTAGCCTTTATTTTATCCTATCATATATCCTATCCTATCCTCTATCCTATCCTATCCTCTATCCCATCCTATCCTCTATCCTATCCTATCCTCTATCCTACCCTATCCTCTCTCCTATCCTATCCTCTATCCGATCCTCTCTCCTATCCTATCCTCTATTATAACCTATCCTCTATCCTATCCTATCCTCTATCATATCCTCTCCTCTATCCTATCCTACCCTCTTTCCTATCCTATCCTCTATCCTACCCTCTTTCCTATCCTATCCTCTATCCTATCCTATCCTCTATCCGATCCTCTATCCTATCCTATCCACTATCCTATCCTATCCTCTATCCTATCCTATCCTCTATCCTATCCTATCCTCTATCCTATCCTATCCTCTATCCTATCCTATCCTCTATCCTATCCTATCCTCTATCCTATCCTATCCTCTATCCTATCCTATCCTCTATCCTATCCTATCCTCTATCCTATCCTATCCTCTATCCTATCCTATCCTCTATCCTATCCTATCCTCTATCCTATCCTATCATCTATCCTATCCTCTATCGTATCCTATCCTATACTCTATCCTATCCTATCCTCTATCCTACCCTCTATACCATCCTCTATCCTATCTTATCCTCTATCCGATCCTCTATCCTATCCTATCATCTATCCTATTCTATCCTCTATCCTATCCTATCCTCTATCCTATCCTCTCCTCTATCCTATCCTACCCTCTTTCTAATCCTATCCTCTATCCTATCCTATTCTCTATCCTATCCTATCCTCTATCCGATCCTCTATCCTATCCTAGCCTCTATTTTATCCTATCCTCTATCCTATCCTATCCTCTATCCTATCCTATCCTCTATTATTTCCTATCCTCTATCCTATCCTATCCCCTATTCTATCCTATCTCTATCCTATTCTATCCTATCCTCTATCCTATCCTATCCTCTATCCTATCCTCTCCTCTATCCTATAATACCCTCTTTCCAATCCTGTCCTCTATCCTATCCTATCCTCTATCCTATCCTATCCTCTATCCGATCCTCTATCCTATCCTAGCCTTTATTTTATACTATCCTCTATCGTATCCTTTCCTCTATCCTATCCTATCCTCTATCCTATCCTATCCTCTATACTATCCTATCCTCTATCCTATCCTATCCTCCATCCTATCCTATCCTCTATCCTATCCTATCATCTATCCTATTCTATCCTCTATCCTATCCTATACTCTATACTATCCTATCCTCTATCCTATCCTATCCTCCATCCTATCCTATCCTCTATCCTATCCTATCCTCTCTCCTATCCTATCCTCTATACTATCCTATCCTCTATCCTATCCTATCCTCTATCCTATCCTATCCTCTATCCTATCCTATCCTCTATCCTATCCTATCCTCTCTCCTATCCTATCCTCTCTCCTATCCTATCCTGTATCAGATCCTCTATCCTATCCTATCCTCTATTATTTCCTATCCTCTATCCTATCCTATCCCCTATCCTATCCTATCTTCTATCCTATCCTCTATCCTGCCTCTATCCTATCCTCTATCCTATCCTATCCTCCATCCTATCCTCTACCCTATCCTATCCTGTATAATATCGTTTACTCTATCATATCCTATCCTCTATCCTATAGTATCATCTATCCTATTCTATCCTCTATAATATCCTCTATCATATCCAATCCTCTATCGTATCCTCTATCCTATCCTATCCTATCCTCTCTCGTATCCTAACCTCTATCCGATCCTCTATCCTATCCTATCCTCTATTATTTCCTATCCTCTATCCTATCCTATCCCCTATCCTATCCTATCTCTATCCTATTCTATCCTATCCTCTATCCTATCCTATCCTCAATCCTATCCTCTCCTCTATCATATCCTACCCTCTTTCCAATCCTATCCTCTATCCTATCCTATCCTCTATCCTATCCTATCCTCTATCCGATCGTCTATCCTATCCTAAGCCTCTATTTTATCCTATCCTCTATCCTATCCTATCCTCTATCCTATCCTATACTCTATCCTATCCTATCCTCTATCCTATCCTACCCTCTATCCTATCCTATCCTCTATACTATCCTATCCTCTATCCTATCCTATCCTCTATCCTATCCTTTCCTCTATCCTATCCTATCCTCTATCCTATCCTATCCTCTATACTATCCTATCCACTATCCTATCCTATCCTCTATCCTATCCTATACTCTATCCTATTCTATCCTCTATACTATCCTATCCACTATCCTATCCTATACTCTATCCTATCCTCTCCTCTATCCTACCCTACCCTCTTTCCTATCCTATCCTCTATCCTATCCTATCCTCTATCCGATCCTCTATCCTATCGTTTCCTCTATCCTATCCTATCCTCTATCCGATTCTCTATCCTATCGTTTCCTCTATCCTATTCTATCCTCTATCCTATCCTATCCACTATCCTATCCTATCCTCTAACCTATCCTATCCTCCATCCTATCCTATCCTCTATCCCATCCTATCCTCTATCCTATCCTATCCTCTATCCTATCCTCTCCTCTATCCTATCCTACCATCTTTCCAATCCTATCCTCTACCCTATCCTATCCTCTATCCTATCCTATCCTCTATCCGAACCTCTATCCTATCCTAGCCTCTATTTTATCCTATCCTCTATCCTATCCTATCCTCTATCCTATCCTATCCTCTATCCTATCCTATCATATATCCTATCCTATCCTCTATCCTATCCTATCCTCTATCCCATCCTATCCTCTATCCTATCCTATCCTCTATCCTATCCTATCCCCTCTCCTATCCTATCCTCTATCCGATCCTCTATCCTATCCTTTCCTCTATCCTATCCTATCCTCTATCCTATCCTATCCACTATCCTATCCTATCCTCTATCCTATCCAATCCTCTATCCTATCCTATCCTCTATCCTATCCTACCCTCCATCCGATCCTCTATCCTATCCTATCATCTATCCTATTCTATCCTCTATCCTATGCTGTCTTCTATCCTATCCTATCCTGTATCCTATCCTATCCTCAATCCGATCCTCTATCCTATCCTATCATCTATCCTATTCTATCCTCTATCCTATCCTATCCTCTATCCTATCCTCTCCTCTATCCTATCCTACCCTCTTTCCAATCCTATCCTCTATCCTATCCTATTCTCTATCATATCCAATCCTCTATCGTATCCTCTATCCTATCCTATCCTCTATCCTATCCTATCCTCTCTCGTATCATATCCTCTATCCGATCCTCTATCCTATCCTATCCTCTATTATTTCCTATCCTCTATCCTATCCTATCCCCTATCCTATCATATCTCTATCCTATTCTATCCTATCCTCTATCCTATCCTATCCTCAATCCTATCCTCTCCTCTATCCTATCCTACCCTCTTTCCAATCCTATCCTCTATCCTATCCTATCCTCTATCCGATCGTCTATCCTATCCTAGCCTCTATTTTATCCTATCCTCTATCCTATCCTATCCTCTATCCTATCCTATCCTCTATCCTATCCTATCCTCTATCCGATCCTCTATCCTATCCTAGCCTTTATTTTATACTATCCTCTATCGTATCCTTTCCTCTATCCTATCCTATCCTCTATCCTATCCTATCCTCTATACTATCCTATCCTCTATCCTATCCTATCCTCCATCCTATCCTATCCTCTATCCTATCCTATCATCTATCCTATTCTATCCTCTATCCTATCCTATACTCTATACTATCCTATCCTCTATCCTATCCTATCCTCCATCCTATCCTATCCTCTATCCTATCCTATCCTCTCTCCTATCCTATCCTCTATACTATCCTATCCTCTATCCTATCCTATCCTCTATCCTATCCTATCCTCTATCCTATCCTATCCTCTATCCTATCCTATCCTCTCTCCTATCCTATCCTCTCTCCTATCCTATCCTGTATCAGATCCTCTATCCTATCCTATCCTCTATTATTTCCTATCCTCTATCCTATCCTATCCCCTATCCTATCCTATCTTCTATCCTATCCTCTATCCTGCCTCTATCCTATCCTCTATCCTATCCTATCCTCCATCCTATCCTCTACCCTATCCTATCCTGTATAATATCGTTTACTCTATCATATCCTATCCTCTATCCTATAGTATCATCTATCCTATTCTATCCTCTATAATATCCTCTATCATATCCAATCCTCTATCGTATCCTCTATCCTATCCTATCCTATCCTCTCTCGTATCCTAACCTCTATCCGATCCTCTATCCTATCCTATCCTCTATTATTTCCTATCCTCTATCCTATCCTATCCCCTATCCTATCCTATCTCTATCCTATTCTATCCTATCCTCTATCCTATCCTATCCCCTATCCTATCCTATCTCTATCCTATTCTATCCTATCCTCTATCCTATCCTATCCTCAATCCTATCCTCTCCTCTATCATATCCTACCCTCTTTCCAATCCTATCCTCTATCCTATCCTATCCTCTATCCTATCCTATCCTCTATCCGATCGTCTATCCTATCCTAAGCCTCTATTTTATCCTATCCTCTATCCTATCCTATCCTCTATCCTATCCTATACTCTATCCTATCCTATCCTCTATCCTATCCTACCCTCTATCCTATCCTATCCTCTATACTATCCTATCCTCTATCCTATCCTATCCTCTATCCTATCCTTTCCTCTATCCTATCCTATCCTCTATCCTATCCTATCCTCTATACTATCCTATCCACTATCCTATCCTATCCTCTATCCTATCCTATACTCTATCCTATTCTATCCTCTATACTATCCTATCCACTATCCTATCCTATACTCTATCCTATCCTCTCCTCTATCCTACCCTACCCTCTTTCCTATCCTATCCTCTATCCTATCCTATCCTCTATCCGATCCTCTATCCTATCGTTTCCTCTATCCTATCCTATCCTCTATCCGATTCTCTATCCTATCGTTTCCTCTATCCTATTCTATCCTCTATCCTATCCTATCCACTATCCTATCCTATCCTCTAACCTATCCTATCCTCCATCCTATCCTATCCTCTATCCCATCCTATCCTCTATCCTATCCTATCCTCTATCCTATCCTCTCCTCTATCCTATCCTACCATCTTTCCAATCCTATCCTCTACCCTATCCTATCCTCTATCCTATCCTATCCTCTATCCGATCCTCTATCCTATCCTAGCCTCTATTTTATCCTATCCTCTATCCTATCCTATCCTCTATCCTATCCTATCCTCTATCCTATCCTATCATATATCCTATCCTATCCTCTATCCTATCCTATCCTCTATCCCATCCTATCCTCTATCCTATCCTATCCTCTATCCTATCCTATCCCCTCTCCTATCCTATCCTCTATCCGATCCTCTATCCTATCCTTTCCTCTATCCTATCCTATCCTCTATCCTATCCTATCCACTATCCTATCCTATCCTCTATCCTATCCAATCCTCTATCCTATCCTATCCTCTATCCTATCCTACCCTCCATCCGATCCTCTATCCTATCCTATCATCTATCCTATTCTATCCTCTATCCTATGCTGTCTTCTATCCTATCCTATCCTCAATCCGATCCTCTATACTATCCTATCCTCTATCCTATCCTATCCTCTATCCTATCCTATCCTCTATCCTATCCTCTCCTCTATCCTATCCTACCCTCTTTCCTATCCTATCCTCTATCCTATCCTATCCTCTATCCGATCCTATCCTCTATCCCATCCTATCCTATCCTATCCTCTCCTCTATCCTATCCTACCCTCTTTCCTATCCTATCCTCTATCCTATCCTATCCTCTATCCGATCCTATCCTCTATCCCATCCTATCCTATCCTATCCTATCCTCTATCCTATCCTATCCTCTATCCGATCCTATCCTCTATCCCATCCTATCCTATCCTATCCTATCCTCTATCCTATCCAACCCTCCATCCGATCCTCTATCCTATCCTATCATCTATCCTATTCTATCCTCTATCCTATGCTATCATCTATCCTATCCTATCCTGTATCCTATCCTATCCTCTATCCGATCCTCTATCCTATCCTATCCTCTATCCTATCCAATCCTCTATCCTATCCTATCCTCTATCCTATCCTACCCTCCATCCGATCCTCTATCCTATCCTATCATCTATCCTATTCTATCCTCTATCCTATGCTATCTTCTATCCTATCCTATCCTGTATCCTATCCTATCCTCAATCCGATCCTCTATCCTATCCTATCATCTATCCTATTCTATCCTCTATCCTATCCTATCCTCTATCCTATCCTCTCCTCTATCCTATCCTACCCTCTTTCCAATTCTATCCTCTATCCTATCCTATTCTCTATCCTATCCTATCCTCTATCCGATCCTCTATCCTATCCTAGCCTCTATTTTATCCTATCCTCTACCCTATCCTATCCTCTATCCTATCCTATCCTCTATTATTTCCTATGCTCTATCCTATCCTATCCCCTATCCTATCCTATCTCTATCCTATTCTATCCTATCCTCTATCATATCCTATCCTCTATACTATCCTCTCCTCTATCCTATCCTACCCTCTTTCCAATCCTATCCTCTATCCTATCCGATCCTCTATCCTATCCTATCCTCTATCCGATCCTCTATCCTATCCTAGCCTTTATTTTATCCTATCATATATCCTATCCTATCCTCTATCCTATCCTATCCTCTATCCCATCCTATCCTCTATCCTATCCTATCCTCTATCCTATCCTATCCTCCATCCTATCCTATCCTCTATCCTATCCTATCATCTATCCTATTCTATCCTCTATCCTATCCTATACTCTATACTATCCTATCCTCTATCCTATCCTATCCTCCATCCTATCCTATCCTCTATCCTATCCTATCCTCTCTCCTATCCTATCCTCTATACTATCCTATCCTCTATCCTATCCTATCCTCTATCCTATCCTATCCTCTATCCTATCCTATCCTCTCTCCTATCCTATCCTCTCTCCTATCCTATCCTGTATCAGATCCTCTATCCTATCCTATCCTCTATTATTTCCTATCCTCTATCCTATCCTATCCCCTATCCTATCCTATCTTCTATCCTATCCTCTATCCTGCCTCTATCCTATCCTCTATCCTATCCTATCCTCCATCCTATCCTCTACCCTATCCTATCCTGTATAATATCGTTTACTCTATCATATCCTATCCTCTATCCTATAGTATCATCTATCCTATTCTATCCTCTATAATATCCTCTATCATATCCAATCCTCTATCGTATCCTCTATCCTATCCTATCCTATCCTCTCTCGTATCCTAACCTCTATCCGATCCTCTATCCTATCCTATCCTCTATTATTTCCTATCCTCTATCCTATCCTATCGCCTATCCTATCCTATCTCTATCCTATTCTATCCTATCCTCTATCCTATCCTATCCTCAATCCTATCCTCTCCTCTATCATATCCTACCCTCTTTCCAATCCTATCCTCTATCCTATCCTATCCTCTATCCTATCCTATCCTCTATCCTATCCTATCCTCTATCCTATCCTATCCTCTATCCGATCGTCTATCCTATCCTAAGCCTCTATTTTATCCTATCCTCTATCCTATCCTATCCTCTATCCTATCCTATACTCTATCCTATCCTATCCTCTATCCTATCCTACCCTCTATCCTATCCTATCCTCTATACTATCCTATCCTCTATCCTATCCTATCCTCTATCCTATCCTTTCCTCTATCCTATCCTATCCTCTATCCTATCCTATCCTCTATACTATCCTATCCACTATCCTATCCTATCCTCTATCCTATCCTATACTCTATCCTATTCTATCCTCTATACTATCCTATCCACTATCCTATCCTATACTCTATCCTATCCTCTCCTCTATCCTACCCTACCCTCTTTCCTATCCTATCCTCTATCCTATCCTATCCTCTATCCGATCCTCTATCCTATCGTTTCCTCTATCCTATCCTATCCTCTATCCGATTCTCTATCCTATCGTTTCCTCTATCCTATTCTATCCTCTATCCTATCCTATCCACTATCCTATCCTATCCTCTAACCTATCCTATCCTCCATCCTATCCTATCCTCTATCCCATCCTATCCTCTATCCTATCCTATCCTCTATCCTATCCTCTCCTCTATCCTATCCTACCATCTTTCCAATCCTATCCTCTACCCTATCCTATCCTCTATCCTATCCTATCCTCTATCCGATCCTCTATCCTATCCTAGCCTCTATTTTATCCTATCCTCTATCCTATCCTATCCTCTATCCTATCCTATCCTCTATCCTATCCTATCATATATCCTATCCTATCCTCTATCCTATCCTATCCTCTATCCCATCCTATCCTCTATCCTATCCTATCCTCTATCCTATCCTATCCCCTCTCCTATCCTATCCTCTATCCGATCCTCTATCCTATCCTTTCCTCTATCCTATCCTATCCTCTATCCTATCCTATCCACTATCCTATCCTATCCTCTATCCTATCCAATCCTCTATCCTATCCTATCCTCTATCCTATCCTACCCTCCATCCGATCCTCTATCCTATCCTATCATCTATCCTATTCTATCCTCTATCCTATGCTGTCTTCTATCCTATCCTATCCTGTATCCTATCCTATCCTCAATCCGATCCTCTATCCTATCCTATCATCTATCCTATTCTATCCTCTATCCTATCCTATCCTCTATCCTATCCTCTCCTCTATCCTATCCTACCCTCTTTCCAATCCTATCCTCTATCCTATCCTATTCTCTATCATATCCAATCCTCTATCGTATCCTCTATCCTATCCTATCCTCTATCCTATCCTATCCTCTCTCGTATCATATCCTCTATCCGATCCTCTATCCTATCCTATCCTCTATTATTTCCTATCCTCTATCCTATCCTATCCCCTATCCTATCATATCTCTATCCTATTCTATCCTATCCTCTATCCTATCCTATCCTCAATCCTATCCTCTCCTCTATCCTATCCTACCCTCTTTCCAATCCTATCCTCTATCCGATCGTCTATCCTATCCTAGCCTCTATTTTATCCTATCCTCTATCCTATCCTATCCTCTATCCTATCCTATCCTCTATCCTATCCTATCATATATCCTATCCTATCCTCTATCCTATCCTATCCTCTATCCCATCCTATCCTCTATCCTATCCTATCCTCTATCCTACCCTATCCTCTCTCCTATCCTATCCTCTATCCGATCCTCTCTCCTATCCTATCCTCTATACTATCCTATCCTCTATCCTATCCTATCCTCTATCCTATCCTATACTCTATCCTATCCTCTCCTCTATCCTATCCTACTCTCTTTCCTATCCTATCCTCTATCCTATCCTATCCTCTATCCTATCCTATCCTCTATCCTATCCTATCCTCTATCCTATCCTATCCTCTATCCTATCCTATCCTCTATCCTATCCTATCCTCTATCCTATCCTATCCTCTATCCTATCCTATCCTCTATCCTATCCTCTATCCTATCCTCCATCCTATCCTCCATCCTATCCTATCCTCTATCATATCCTATCCTCTATCCTATCCTATCCTCTATCCTATCCTATCATCTATCCTATCCTCTATCGTATCCTATCCTATACTCTATCCTATCCTATCCTCTATCCTACCCTCTATACCATCCCCTATCCTATTCTATCCTCTATCCGATCCTCTATCCTATCCTATCATCTATCCTATTCTATCCTCTATCCTATCCTATCCTCTATCCTATCCTCTCCTCTATCCTATCCTACCATCTTTCCAATCCTATCCTCTATCCTATCCTATTCTCTATCCTATCCTATCCTCTATCCTATCCTATCCTCTATCCTATCCTATCATATATCCTATCCTATCCTCTATCCTATGATATCCTCTATCCCATCCTATCCTCTATAACTATCCTATCCTCTATCCTACCCTATCCTCTGTCCTATCCTATCCTCTATCCGATCCTCTCTCATATCCTATCCTCTATTATAACCTATCCTCTATCCTATCCTATCCTCTATCATATCCTATCCTCTATCCTATCCTATCCTCTATCCTATCCTATCCTATCCTCTATCCTATCCTATCCTCTATCCTATCCTATCCTCTATCCGATCCTATCCTCTATCCCATCCTATCCTATCCTATCCTATCCTCTATCCTATCCTATCCTCTATCCGATCCTATCCTCTATCCCATCCTATCCTATCCTATCCTATCCTCTATCCGATCCTCTATCCTATCCTATCCTCTATTATAACCTATCCTCTATCCTATCCTATCCTCTATCCTATCCTATCCTCTATCCTATCCTTTCCTCTATCCTATCCTATCCTCTATCCTATCCTATCCTCTATACTATCCTATCCACTATCCTATCCTATCCTCTATCCTGTCCTATACTCTATCCTATCCTATCCTCTATACTATCCTATCCACTATCCTATCCTATCCTCTATCCTATCCTATACTCTATCCTCTCCTCTCCTCTATCCTACCCTACCCTCTTTCCTATCCTATCCTCTATCCTATCCTATCCTCTATCCTATCCTCTATCCTATCCTCCATCCTATCCTCCATCCTATCCTCTATCCTATCCTATCCTCTATCCTATCCTATCATATATCCTATCCTATCCTCTATCCTATCCTATCCTCTATCCCATCCTATCCTCTATCCTATCCTATCCTCTATCCTACCCTATCCTCTCTCCTATCCTATCCTCTATCCGATCCTCTCTCCTATCCTATCCTCTATACTATCCTATCCTCTATCCTATCCTATCCTCTATCCTATCCTATACTCTATCCTATCCTCTCCTCTATCCTATCCTACTCTCTTTCCTATCCTATCCTCTATCCTATCCTATCCTCTATCCTATCCTATCCTCTATCCTATCCTATCCTCTATCCTATCCTATCCTCTATCCTATCCTATCCTCTATCCTATCCTATCCTCTATCCTATCCTATCCTCTATCCTATCCTCTATCCTATCCTCCATCCTATCCTCCATCCTATCCTATCCTCTATCATATCCTATCCTCTATCCTATCCTATCCTCTATCCTATCCTATCATCTATCCTATCCTCTATCGTATCCTATCCTATACTCTATCCTATCCTATCCTCTATCCTACCCTCTATACCATCCCCTATCCTATTCTATCCTCTATCCGATCCTCTATCCTATCCTATCATCTATCCTATTCTATCCTCTATCCTATCCTATCCTCTATCCTATCCTCTCCTCTATCCTATCCTACCATCTTTCCAATCCTATCCTCTATCCTATCCTATTCTCTATCCTATCCTATCCTCTATCCTATCCTATCCTCTATCCTATCCTATCATATATCCTATCCTATCCTCTATCCTATGATATCCTCTATCCCATCCTATCCTCTATAACTATCCTATCCTCTATCCTACCCTATCCTCTGTCCTATCCTATCCTCTATCCGATCCTCTCTCATATCCTATCCTCTATTATAACCTATCCTCTATCCTATCCTATCCTCTATCATAACCTATCCTCTATCCTATCCTATCCTCTATCCTATCCTATCCTATCCTCTATCCTATCCTATCCTCTATCCTATCCTATCCTCTATCCGATCCTATCCTCTATCCCATCCTATCCTATCCTATCCTATCCTCTATCCTATCCTATCCTCTATCCGATCCTATCCTCTATCCCATCCTATCCTATCCTATCCTATCCTCTATCCGATCCTCTATCCTATCCTATCCTCTATTATAACCTATCCTCTATCCTATCCTATCCTCTATCCTATCCTATCCTCTATCCTATCCTTTCCTCTATCCTATCCTATCCTCTATCCTATCCTATCCTCTATACTATCCTATCCACTATCCTATCCTATCCTCTATCCTGTCCTATACTCTATCCTATCCTATCCTCTATACTATCCTATCCACTATCCTATCCTATCCTCTATCCTATCCTATACTCTATCCTCTCCTCTCCTCTATCCTACCCTACCCTCTTTCCTATCCTATCCTCTATCCTATCCTATCCTCTATCCTATCCTCTATCCTATCCTCCATCCTATCCTCCATCCTATCCTCTATCCTATCCTATCCTCTATCATATCCTATCCTCTATCCTATCCTATCCTCTATCCTATCCTATCATCTATCCTATCCTCTATCGTATCCTATCCTATCATCTATCCTATTCTATCCTCTATCCTATCCTATCCTCTATCCTATCCTATCCTCTATCCTATCCTATCCTCTATCCTATCCTATCCTCTATCCTATCCTATCCTCTATCCTATCCTCTCCTCTATCCTATCCTACCATCTTTCCAATCCTATCCTCTATCCTATCCTATTCTCTATCCTATCCTATCCTCTATCCTATCCTATCCTCTATCCTATCCTATCATATATCCTATCCTATCCTCTATCCTATGATATCCTCTATCCCATCCTATCCTCTATAACTATCCTATCCTCTATCCTACCCTATCCTCTGTCCTATCCTATCCTCTATCCGATCCTCTCTCATATCCTATCCTCTATTATAACCTATCCTCTATCCTATCCTATCCTCTATCATATCCTATCCTCTATCCTATCCTATCCTCTATCCTATCCTATCCTATCCTCTATCCTATCCTATCCTCTATCCTATCCTATCCTCTATCCGATCCTATCCTCTATCCCATCCTATCCTATCCTATCCTATCCTCTATCCTATCCTATCCTCTATCCGATCCTATCCTCTATCCCATCCTATCCTATCCTATCCTATCCTCTATCCGATCCTCTATCCTATCCTATCCTCTATTATAACCTATCCTCTATCCTATCCTATCCTCTATCCTATCCTATCCTCTATCCTATCCTACCCTCTATCCTACCCTATCCTCTATACTATCCTATCCTCTATCCTATCCTATCCTCTATCCTATCCTATCCTCTATCCTATCCTATCCTCTATCCTATCCTATCCTCTATCCTATCCTATCATATATCCTATCCTATCCTCTATCCTATCCTATCCTCTATCCCATCCTATCCTCTATAACTATCCTATCCTCTATCCTACCCTATCCTCTGTCCTATCCTATCCTCTATCCGATCCTCTCTCATATCCTATCCTCTATTATAACCTATCCTCTATCCTATCCTATCCTCTATCATATCCTATCCTCTATCCTATCCTATCCTCTATCCTATCCTATCCTCTATCCTATCCTATCCTCTATCCTATCCTATCCTCTATCCTATCCTCTCCTCTATCCTATCCTACCATCTTTCCAATCCTATCCTCTATCCTATCCTATTCTCTATCCTATCCTATCCTCTATCCTATCCTATCCTCTATCCTATCCTATCATATATCCTATCCTATCCTCTATCCTATGATATCCTCTATCCCATCCTATCCTCTATAACTATCCTATCCTCTATCCTACCCTATCCTCTGTCCTATCCTATCCTCTATCCGATCCTCTCTCATATCCTATCCTCTATTATAACCTATCCTCTATCCTATCCTATCCTCTATCATATCCTATCCTCTATCCTATCCTATCCTCTATCCTATCCTATCCTATCCTCTATCCTATCCTATCCTCTATCCTATCCTATCCTCTATCCGATCCTATCCTCTATCCCATCCTATCCTATCCTATCCTATCCTCTATCCTATCCTATCCTCTATCCGATCCTATCCTCTATCCCATCCTATCCTATCCTATCCTATCCTCTATCCGATCCTCTATCCTATCCTATCCTCTATTATAACCTATCCTCTATCCTATCCTATCCTCTATCC
The DNA here is from genome assembly GCF_050948215.1 of Halictus rubicundus. Classification (NCBI taxonomy): domain Eukaryota; kingdom Metazoa; phylum Arthropoda; class Insecta; order Hymenoptera; family Halictidae; genus Halictus; species Halictus rubicundus. Next base: position 101,345 of record NW_027489018.1, on the reverse strand, counting down.
TATCCTATCCTCTATCCTATCCTACCCTCTATCCTATCCTATCCTCTATACTATCCTATCCTCTATCCTATCCTATCCTCTATACTATCCTATCCACTATCCTATCCTATCCTCTATCCTATCCTATACTCTATCCTATCCTATCCTCTATACTATCCTATCCACTATCCTATCCTATCCTCTATCCTATCCTATACTCTATCCTCTCCTCTCCTCTATCCTACCCTACCCTCTTTCCTATCCTATCCTCTATCCTATCCTATCCTCTATCCTATCGTTTCCTCTATCCTATCCTATCCTCTATCCGATTCTCTATCCTATCGTTTCCTCTATCCTATCCTATCCTCTATCCTATCCTATCCACTATCCTATCCTCTATCCTATCCTATCCACTATCCTATCCTATCCTCTAACCTATCCTATACTCTATCCTATCCTATCCTCTATCCCATCCTATCCTCTCTCCTATCCTATCCTCTATACTATCCTATCCTCTATCCTATCCTATCCTCTATCCTATCCTATACTCTATCCTATCCTATCCTCTATCCTATCCTATCCTCTATCCTATCCTATCCTCTATCCTATCCTATCCTCTATCCTATCCTATCCTCTATCCTATCCTATCCTCTATCCTATCCTATCCTCTATCCTATCCTATCCTCTATCCTATCCTATCCTCTATCCTATCCTATCCTCTATCCTATCCTATCCTCTATCCTATCCTATCCTCTATCCTATCCTATCCTCTATCCGATCCTCTATCCTATCCTATCATCTATCCTATCCTATCCTCTATCCTATGATATCCTCTATCCCATCCTATCCTCTATAACTATCCTATCCTCTATCCTACCCTATCCTCTGTCCTATCCTATCCTCTATCCGATCCTCTCTCATATCCTATCCTCTATTATAACCTATCCTCTATCCTATCCTATCCTCTATCATATCCTATCCTCTATCCTATCCTATCCTATCCTCTATCCTATCCTATCCTCTATCCTATCCTATCCATAATCCGATCCTATCCTCTATCCCATCCTATCCTATCCTATCCTATCCTCTATCCGATCCTCTATCCTATCCTATCCTCTATTATAACCTATCCTCTATCCTATCCTATCCTCTATCCTATCCTATCCTCTATCCTATCCTACCCTCTATCCTATCCTATCCTCTATACTATCCTATCCTCTTTCCAATCCTATCCTCTATCCTATCCTATCCTCTATCCGATCGTCTATCCTATCCTAGCCTCTATTTTATCCTATCCTCTATCCTATCCTATCCTCTATCCTATCCTATCCTCTACCCTATCCTATCATATATCCTATCCTATCCTCTATCCTATCCTATCCTCTATCCTATCCTATCCTCTATCCTATCCTATCATATATCCTATCCTATCCTCTATCCTATCCTATCCTCTATCCCATCCTATCCTCTATCCTATCCTATCCTCTATCCTATCCTATCCTCTATCCTATCCTATCCTCTATCCTATCCTATCCTCTATCCTATCCCATCCTATATACTATCCTATCCTCTATCCTATCCTATCCTCTATCCTATCCTATCCTCTATCCTATCCTCTCCTCTATCCTATCCTAGCCTCTTTCCTATCCTATCCTCTATCCTATCCTATCCTCTATCCGATCCTATCCTCTATCCCATCCTATCCTATCCTATCCTATCCTCTATCCTATCCTATCCTCTATCCGATCCTATCCTCTATCCCATCCTATCCTATCCTATCCTATCCTCTATCCGATCCTCTATCCTATCCTATCCTCTATTATAACCTATCCTCTATCCTATCCTATCCTCTATCCTATCCTATCCTCTATCCTATCCTATCCTCTATCCTATCCTATCCTCTATACTATCATATCCTCTATCCTATCCTATCCTCTATTCTATCCTCTATCCTATCCTCTATCCTATCCTCTATCCTATCCAACCCTCCATCCGATCCTCTATCCTATCCTATCATCTATCCTATTCTATCCTCTATCCTATGCTATCATCTATCCTATCCTATCCTGTATCCTATCCTATTCTCTATCCGATCCTCTATCCTATCCTATCCTCTATCCTATCCTATCCTCTATCCTATCCTATACTCTATACTATCCTATCCTCTATCCTATCCTATCCTCTATCCTATCCTATCCTCTATCCTATCCTATCCTCTCTCCTATCCTATCCTCTATACTATCCTATCCTCTATCCTATCCTATCCTCTATCCTATCCTATCCTCTATCCTATCCTATCCTCTATCCTATCCTATCCTCTATCCTATCCTATCCTCTCTCCTATCCTATCCTCTCTCCTATCCTATCCTCTATCCGATCCTCTATCCTATCCTATCCTCTATTATTTCCTATCCTCTATCCTATCCTATCCCCTATCCTATCCTATCTTCTATCCTATCGTCTATCCTGCCTCTATCCTATCCTCTATCCTATCCTATCCTCCATCCTATCCTCTACCCTATCCTATCCTGTATAATATCGTTTACTCTATCATATCCTATCCTCTATCCTATAGTATCATCTATCCTATTCTATCCTCTATAATATCCTCTATCATATCCAATCCTCTATCGTATCCTCTATCCTATCCTATCCTCTATCCTATCCTATCCTCTCTCGTATCCTATCCTCTATCCGATCCTCTATCCTATCCTATCCTCTATTATTTCCTATCCTCTATCCTATCCTATCCCCTATCCTATCCTATCTCTATCCTATTCTATCCTATCCTCTATCCTATCCTATCCTCAATCCTATCCTCTCCTCTATCCTATCCTACCCTCTTTCCAATCCTATCCTCTATCCTATCCTATCCTCTATCCTATCCTATCCTCTATCCGTTCGTCTATCCTATCCTAGCCTCTATTTTATCCTATCCTCTATCCTATCCTATCCTCTATCCTATCCTATCCTCTATCCTATCCTATCATATATCCTATCCTATCCTCTATCCTATCCTATCCTCTATCCCATCCTATCCTCTATCCTATCCTATCCTCTATCCTACCCTATCCTCTCTCCTATCCTATCCTCTATCCGATCCTCTCTCCTATCCTATCCTCTATACTATCCTATCCTCTATCCTATCCTATCCTCTATCCTATCCTATACTCTATCCTATCCTCTCCTCTATCCTATCCTACCCTCTTTCCTATCCTATCCTCTATCCTATCCTATCCTCTATCCTATCCTAACCTCTATCCTATCCTATCCTCTATCCTATCCTATCCTCTATCCTATCCTCTATCCTATCCTCCATCCTATCCTCCATCCTATCCTCTATCCTATCCTATCCTCTATCCTATCCTATCCTCTATTTTACCCTAGCCTCTATTTTATCCTATCCTCTATCCTATCCTATCCTCTATCCTATCCTATCCTCTATTATTTCCTATCCTCTATCCTATCCTATCCCCTATCCTATCCTATCTCTATCCTATTCTATCCTATCCTCTATCCTATCCTATCCTCTATCCTATCCTCTCCTCTATCCTATCCTACCCTCTTTCCAATCCTATCCTCTATCCTATCCTAGCCTTTATTTTATCCTATCCTCTATCCTATCCTATCCTCTATCCTATCCTATCCTCTATCCTATCCTATCATATATCCTATCCTATCCTCTATCCTATCCTATCCTCTATCCCATCCTATCCTCTATAACTATCCTATCCTCTATCCTACCCTATCCTCTCTCCTATCCTATCCTCTATCCGATCCTCTCTCCTATCCTATCCTCTATTATAACCTATCCTCTATCCTATCCTATCCTCTATCATATCCTATCCTCTATCCTATCCTATCCTCTATCCTATCCTATCCTCTATCCTATCCTATCCTCTATCCTATCCTATCCTCTATCCTATCCTCTCCTCTATCCTATCCTACCCTCTTTCCAATCCTATCCTCTATCCTATCCTATTCTATCCTATCCTCTATCCTATCCTATCCTCTATCCTATCCTCTCCTCTATCCTATCCTACCCTCTTTCCAATCCTATCCTCTATCCTATCCTATCCTCTATCCTATCCAATCCCGTAACCTATCCTATCCTCTATCCTATCCTACCCTCCATCCGATCCTCTATCCTATCCTATCATCTATCCTATTCTATCCTCTATCCTATGCTATCATCTATCCTATCCTATCCTGTATCCTATCCTATCCTCTATCCGATCCTCTATCCTATCCTATCCTCTATCCTATCCTATCCTCTATCCTATCCTATACTCTATACTATCCTATCCTCTATCCTATCCTATCCTCTATCCTATCCTATCCTCTATCCTATCCTATCCTCTCTCCTATCCTATCCTCTATACTATCCTATCCTCTATCCTATCCTATCCTCTATCCTATCCTATCCTCTATCCTATCCTATCCTCTCTCCTATCCTATCCTCTCTCCTATCCTATCCTCTATCCGATCCTCTATCCTATCCTATCCTCTATTATTTCCTATCCTCTATCCTATCCTATCCCCTATCCTATCCTATCTTCTATCCTATCCTCTATCCTGCCTCTATCCTATCCTCTATTCTATCCTATCCTCCATCCTATCCTCTACCCTATCCTATCCTGTATAATATCGTTTACTCTATCATATCCTATCCTCTATCCTATAGTATCATCTATCCTATTCTATCCTCTATAATATCCTCTATCATATCCAATCCTCTATCGTATCCTCTATCCTATCCTATCCTCTATCCTATCCTATCCTCTCTCGTATCCTATCCTCTATCCGATCCTCTATCCTATCCTATCCTCTATTATTTCCTATCCTCTATCCTATCCTATCCCCTATCCTATCCTATCTCTATCCTATTCTATCCTATCCTCTATCCTATCCTATCCTCTATCCTACCCTATCCTCTCTCCTATCCTATCCTCTATCCGATCCTCTCTCCTATCCTATCCTCTATACTATCCTATCCTCTATCCTATCCTATCCTCTATCCTATCCTATACTCTATCCTATCCTCTCCTCTATCCTATCCTATACTCTATCCTATCCTCTCCTCTATCCTATCCTACCCTCTTTCCTATCCTATCCTCTATCCTATCCTATCCTCTATCCTATCCTATCCTCTATCCTATCCTATCCTCTATCCTATCCTATCCTCTATCCTATCCTATCCTCTATCCTATCCTATCCTCTATCCTATCCCATCCTATATACTATCCTATCCTCTATCCTATCCTATCCTCTATCCTATCCTATCCTCTATCCTATCCTCTCCTCTATCCTATCCTAGCCTCTTTCCTATCCTATCCTCTATCCTATCCTATCCTCTATCCGATCCTATCCTCTATCCCATCCTATCCTATCCTATCCTATCCTCTATCCTATCCTATCCTCTATCCGATCCTATCCTCTATCCCATCCTATCCTATCCTATCCTATCCTCTATCCTATCCTATCCTCTATCCTATCCTATCCTCTATTATAACCTATCCTCTATCCTATCCTATCCTCTATCCTATCCTATCCTCTATCCTATCCTATCCTCTATACTATCATATCCTCTATCCTATCCTATCCTCTATTCTATCCTCTATCCTATCCTCTATCCTATCCTCTATCCTATCCAACCCTCCATCCGATCCTCTATCCTATCCTATCCTCTCTCCTATCCTATCCTCTATCCGATCCTCTATCCTATCCTATCATCTATCCTATTCTATCCTCTATCCTATCCTATCCTCTATCCTATCCTATCCTCTATCCTATCCTATACTCTATACTATCCTATCCTCTATCCTATCCTATCCTCTATCCTATCCTATCCTCTATCCTATCCTATCCTCTATCCTATCCTATCCTCTCTCCTATCCTATCCTCTATACTATCCTATCCTCTATCCTATCCTATCCTCTATCCTATCCTATCCTCTATCCTATCCTATCCTCTATCCTATCCTCTCCTTTATCCTATCCTACCCTCTTTCCAATCCTATCCTCTATCCTATCCTATTCTCTATCCTATCCTATCCTCTATCCGATCCTCTATCCTATCCTAGCCTCTATTTTATCCTATCCTCTATCCTATCCTATCCTCTATCCTATCCTACCCTCTTTCCAATCCTATCCTCTATCCTATCCTATCCTCTATCCTATCCTATCCTCTATCCGATCCTCTATCCTATCCTAGCCTTTATTTTATCCTATCATATATCCTATCCTATCCTCTATCCTATCCTATCCTCTATCCCATCCTATCCTCTATCCTATCCTATCCTCTATCCTACCCTATCCTCTCTCCTATCCTATCCACTATCCGATCCTCTCTCCTATCCTATCCTCTATTATAACCTATCCTCTATCCTATCCTATCCTCTATCATATCCTATCCTCTATCCTATCCTATCCTCTCTCGTATCCTATCCTCTATCCGATCCTCTATCCTATCCTATCCTCTATCCTATCCTATCCTCTATCCTATCCTATCCTCTATCCTATCCCATCCTATATACTATCCTATCCTCTATCCTATCCTATCCTCTATCCTGTCCTATCCTCTATCCTATCCTCTCCTCTATCCTATCCTAGCCTCTATCCTATCCTATCCTCTATCCTATCCTATCCTCTATCCTATCCTATCCTCTATCCTATCCTATCCTCTATACTATCATATCCTCTATCCTATCCTATCTTCTATTCTATCCTCTATCCTATCCTCTATCCTATCCTCTATCCTATCCAACCCTCCATCCGATCCTCTATCCTATCCTATCATCTATCCTATTCTATCCTCTATCCTATGCTATCATCTCTCCTATCCTATCCTGTATCCTATCCTATCCTCTATCCGATCCTCTATCCTATCCTATCCTCTACCCTATCCTATCCTCTATCCTATCCTATATTCTATACTATCCTATCCTCTATCCTATCCTATCCTCTATCCTATCCTATCCTCTATCCTATCCTATCCTCTCTCCTATCCTATCCTCTATACTATCCTATCCTCTATCCTATCCTATCCTCTATCCGATCCTATCCTCTATCCCATCCTATCCTATCCTATCCTATCCTCTATCCGATCCTCTATCCTATCCTATCCTCTATTATAACCTATCCTCTATCCTATCCTATCCTCTATCCTATCCTATCCTCTATCCTATCCTATCCTCTATCCTATCCTATCCTCTATACTATCATATCCTCTATCCTATCCTATCTTCTATTCTATCCTCTATCCTATCCTCTATCCTATCCTCTATCCTATCCAACCCTCCATCCGATCCTCTATCCTATCCTATCATCTATCCTATTCTATCCTCTATCCTATGCTATCATCTATCCTATCCTATCCTGTATCCTATCCTATCCTCTATCCGATCCTCTATCCTATCCTATCCTCTACCCTATCCTATCCTCTATCCTATCCTATATTCTATACTATCCTATCCTCTATCCTATCCTATCCTCTATCCTATCCTATCCTCTATCCTATCCTATCCTCTCTCCTATCCTATCCTCTATACTATCCTATCCTCTATCCTATCCTATCCTCTATCCTATCCTATCCTCTATCCTATCCTATCCTCTATCCTATCCTATCCTCTATCCTATCCCATCCTATATACTATCCTATCCTCTATCCGATCCTATCCTCTATCCTGTCCTATCCTCTATCCTATCCTCTCCTCTATCCTATCCTAGCCTCTTTCCTATCCTATCCTCTATCCTATCCTATCCTCTATCCGATCCTATCCTCTATCCCATCCTATCCTATCCTATCCTAACCTCTATCCTATCCTATCCTCTATCCGATCCTATCCTCTATCCCATCCTATCCTATCCTATCCTATCCTCTATCCGATCCTCTATCCTATCCTATCCTCTATTATAACCTATCCTCTATCCTATCCTATCCTCTATCCTATCCTATCCTCTATCCTATCCTATCCTCTATCCTATCCTATCCTCTATCCTATCCTATCCTCTATCCTATCCTATCCTCTATACTATCATATCCTCTATCCTATCCTATCTTCTATCCTATCCTATCCTCTCTCCTATCCTATCCTCTATACTATCCTATCCTCTATCCTATCCTATCCTCTATCCTATCCTATCCTCTAACCTATCCTCTCCTCTATCCTATCCTATCCTCTATCCTATCCTATCCTCTATCCTATCCTATTCTCTATCCTATCCTATCCTCTATCCGATCCTCTATCCTATCCTAGCCTCTATTTTATCCTAGCCTCTATTTTATCCTATCCTCTATCCTATCCTATCCTCTATCCTATCCTATCATATATCCTATCCTATCCTCTATCCTATCCTATCCTCTATCCCATCCTATCCTCTATCCTATCCTATCCTCTATCCTACCCTATCCTCTCTCCTATCCTATCCTCTAACCGATCCTCTCTCCTATCCTATCCTCTATACTATCCTATCCTCTATCCTATCCTATCCTCTATCCTATCCTATCCTCTATCCTATCCTATCCTCTATCCTATCCTATCCTCTATCCTATCCCCTCCTCTATCCTATCCTACCCTCTTTCCTATCCTATCCTCTATCCTATCCGATCCTCTATCCTATCCTATCCTCTATACTATCCTATCCACTATCCTATCCTGTGCTCTATCCTATCCTATACTCTATCCTATCCTCTCCTCTATCCTACCCTACCCTCTTTCCTATCCTATCCTCTATCCTATCCTATCCTCTATCCGATCCTCTATCCTATCGTTTCCTCTATCCTATCCTATCCTCTATCCGATCCTCTATCCTATCGTTTCCTCTATCCTATCCTATCCTCTATCCTATCCTATCCACTATCCTATCCTATCCTCTAACCTATCCTATCCTCTATTCTATCCTATCCTCTATCCCATCCTATGCTCTATCCTATCCTATCCTCTATCCTATCCTCTCCTCTATCCTATCCTACCCTCTTTCCAATCCTATCCTCTATCCTATCCTATCCTCTATCCTATCCTATCCTCTATCCGATCCTCTATCCTATCCTATCCTACCCTCTTTCCAATCCTATCCTCTATCCTATCCTATCCTCTATCCTATCCTATCCTCTATCCGATCCTCTATCCTATCCTAGCCTCTATTTTATCCTAGCCTCTATTTTATCCTATCCTCTATCCTATCCTATCCTCTATCCTATCCTATCATATATCCTATCCTATCCTCTATCCTATCCTATCCTCTATCCCATCCTATCCTCTATCCTATCCTATCCTCTATCCTACCCTATCCTCTCTCCTATCCTATCCTCTATCCGATCCTCTCTCCTATCCTATCCTCTATACTATCCTATCCTCTATCCTATCCTATCCTCTATCCTATCCTATACTCTATCCTATCCTCTCCTCTATCCTATCCTACCCTCTTTCCTATCCTATCCTCTATCCTATCCTATCCTCTATCCTATCCTAACCTCTATCCTATCCTATCCTCTATCCTATCCTATCCTCTATCCTATCCTCTATCCTATCCTCCATCCTATCCTCCATCCTATCCTCTATCCTATCCTATCCTCTATCCTATCCTATCCTCTATCCTATCCTATCCTGTATCCTATCCTATCATCTATCCTATCCTCTATCGTATCCTATCCTATACTCTATCCTATCCTATCCTCTATCCTACCCTCTATACCATCCTCTATCCAATCCTATCCTCTATCCGATCCTCTATCCTATCCTATCATCTATCCTATTCTATCCTCTATCCTATCCTATCCTCTATCCTATCGTCTCCTCTATCCTATCCTACCCTCTTTCCACTCCTATCCTCTATCCTATCATATTCTCTATCCTATCATATCCTCTATCCGATCCTCTATCCTATCCTAGCCTCTATTTTATCCTAGCCTCTATTTTATCCTATCCTCTATCCTATCCTATCCTCTATCCTATCCTATCCTCCATTATTTCCTATCCTCTATCCTATCCTATCCCCTATCCTATCCTATCTCTATCCTATTCTATCCTATCCTCTGTCCTATCCTATCCTCTATCCTATCCTACCCTCTTTCCAATCCTATCCTCTATCCTATCCTATCCTCTATCCGATCCTCTATCCTATCCTAGCCTTTATTTTATCCTATCCTCTATCCTATCCTATCCTCTATCCTATCCTATCCTCTATCCTATCCTATCATATATCCTATCCTATCCTCTATCCTATCCTATCCTCTATCCCATCCTATCCTCTATAACCATCCTATCCTCTATCCTACCCTATCCTCTCTCCTATCCTATCCTCTATCCGATCCTCTCTCCTATCCTATCCTCTATCCTATCCTCTCCTCTATCCCATCCTACCCTCTTTCCTATCCTATCCTCTATCCTATCCTATCCTCTATCCGATCCTATCCTCTATTCCATCCTATCCTATCCTATCCTATCCTCTATCCTATCCTATCCTCTATCCGATCCTATCCTCTATCCCATCCTATCCTATCCTATCCTATCCTCTATCCGATCCTCTATCCTATCCTATCCTCTATTATAACCTATCCTCTATCCTATCCTATCCTCTATCCTATCCTATCCTCTATCCTATCCTACCCTCTATCCTATCCTATCCTCTATACTATCCTATCCTCTATCCTATCCTATCCTCTATCCTATCCTTTCCTCTATCCTATCCTATCCTCTATCCTATCCTATCCTTTATACTATCCTATCCTCTATCCTATCCTATCCTCTATCCTATCCTATCCTCTATCCTATCCTACCCTCTATCCTATCCTATCCTCTATACTATCCTATCCTCTATCCTATCCTATCCTCTATACTATCCTATCCTCTATCCTATCCTATCCTCTATCCTATCCTATACTCTATCCTATCCTCTCCTCTATCCTACCCTACCCTCTTTCCTATCCTATCCTCTATCCTATCCTATCCTCTATCCGATCCTCTATCCTATCGTTTCCTCTATCCTATCCTATCCTCTATCCGATCCTCTATCCTATCGTTTCCTCTATCCTATCCTATCCTCTATCCTATCCTATCCTCTATCCTATCCTATCCTCCATCCTATCCTATCCTCTATCCTATCCTATCCTCTATCCTATCCTCTATCCTATCCTCTATCCTATCCAACCCTCCATCCGATCCTCTATCCTATCCTATCATCTATCCTATTCTATCCTCTATCCTATGCTATCATCTATCCTATCCTATCCTCTATCCTATCCTACCCTCTTTCCAATCCTTTCCTCTATCCTATCCTATCCTCTATCCTATCCTATCCTCTATCCTATCCTATCCTCTATCCTATCCTATCCTCTATACTATCCTATCCTCTATCCTATCCTATCCTCTATCCTATCCTATACTCTATCCTATCCTCTCCTCTATCCTACCCTACCCTCTTTCCTATCCTATCCTCTATCCTATCCTATCCTCTATCCGATCCTCTATCCTATCGTTTCCTCTATCCTATCCTATCCTCTATCCGATCCTCTATCCTATCGTTTCCTCTATCCTATCCTATCCTCTATCCTATCCTATCCTCTATCCTATCCTATCCTCCATCCTATCCTATCCTCTATCCTATCCTATCCTCTATCCTATCCTCTATCCTATCCTCTATCCTATCCAACCCTCCATCCGATCCTCTATCCTATCCTATCATCTATCCTATTCTATCCTCTATCCTATGCTATCATCTATCCTATCCTATACTCTATCCTATCCTCTCCTCTATCCTACCCTACCCTCTTTCCTATCCTATCCTCTATCCTATCCTATCCTCTATCCGATCCTCTATCCTATCGTTTCCTCTATCCTATCCTATCCTCTATCCGATCCTCTATCCTATCGTTTCCTCTATCCTATCCTATCCTCTATCCTATCCTATCCTCTATCCTATCCTATCCTCCATCCTATCCTATCCTCTATCCTATCCTATCCTCTATCCTATCCTCTATCCTATCCTCTATCCTATCCAACCCTCCATCCGATCCTCTATCCTATCCTATCCTCTATCCTATCCTATCCTCTATCCTATCCTATCCTCTATCCTATCCTATCCTCTATCCTATCCTATCCTCTATCCGATCCTCTATCCTATCCTAGCCTTTATTTTATCCTATCCTCTATCCTATCCTATCCTCTATCCGATCCTCTATCCTATCCTATCATCTTTCCTATTCTATCCTCTATCCTATCCTATCCTCTATCCTATCCTATCATCTATCCTATCCTATACTCTATACTATCCTATCCTCTATCCTATCCTATCCCCTATCCTATCCTATCGCTATCCTATTCTATCCTATCCTCTATCCTATCCTATCCTCTATCCTATCCTATCATCTATCCTATCCTATACTCTATACTATCCTATCCTCTATCCTATCCTATCCCCTATCCTATCCTATCGCTATCCTATTCTATCCTATCCTCTATCCTATCCTATCCTCTATCCTATCCTATCCTCTATCCTATCCTCTCCTCTATCCTATCCTACCCTCTTTCCAATCCTATCCTCTATCCTATCCTATCCTCTATCCTATCCTATCCTCTATCCTATCCTATCCTCTATCCGATCCTCTATCCTATCCTAGCCTTTATTTTATCCTATCCTCTATCCTATCCTATCCTCTATCCTATCCTATCCTCTATCCTATCCTATCATATATCCTATCCTATCCTCTATCCTATCCTATCCTCTATCCCATCCTATCCTCTATCCTATCCTATCCTCTATCCTACCCTATCCTCTCTCCTATCCTATCCTCTATCCGATCCTCTCTCCTATCCTATCCTCTATTATAACCTATCCTCTATCCTATCCTATCCTCTATCCTATCCTATCCTCTATCCTATCCTATCCTCTATCCTATCCTATCCTCTATCCTATCCTATCCTCTATCCTATCCTATCCTCTATACTATCCTATCCTCTATCCTATCCTATCCTCTATCCTATCCTATCCTCTATCCTATCCTCTCCTCTATCCTATCCTACCCTCTATCCTATCCTACCCTCTTTCCTATCCTATCCTATCCTATCCTATCCTCTATCCGATCCTCTATCCTATCCTATCCTCTATTATAACCTATCCTCTATCCTATCCTATCCTCTATCCTATCCTATCCTCTATCCTATCCTCTCCTCTATCCTATCCTACCCTCTTTCCAATCCTATCCTCTATCCTATCCTATCCTCTATCCTATCCTATCCTCTATCCTATCCTATCCTCTATTCTATCCTATCCTCTATCCTATCCTATCCTCTATCCTATCCTTTCCTCTATCCTATCCTATCCTCTATCCTATCCTATACTCTATCCTATCCTCTCCTCTATCCTACCCTACCCTCTTTCCTATCCTATCCTCTATCCTATCCTATCCTCTATCCGATCCTCTATCCTATCGTTTCCTCTATCCTATCCTATCCTCTATCCGATCCTCTATCCTATCGTTTCCTCTATCCTATCCTATCCTCTATCCTATCCTATCCACTATCCTATCCTATCCTCTAACCTATCCTATCCTCTATCCTATCCTATCCTCTATCCCATCCTATCCTCTATCCTATCCTATCCTCTATCCTATCCTCTCCTCTATCCTATCCTACCCTCTTTCCAATCCTATCCTCTATCCTATCCTATCCTCTATCCTATCCTATCCTCTATCCGATCCTCTATCCTATCCTAGCCTTGTAACCGTACTTTCCTACCGTTTCTACCGATTCGCGTACGCCGTTACTCGTATCTCTACTTCGCGTCTCGAGACTATCCCTAACCGTCTCGCAGGGCCGGTTACTACCCTAATTTCTCGAAGCCTGCACGTTTGCGAGCAGGAATGGATTCGTGCCTCCAGGCACTGGAAAGCGGCGAGGTATGGACGAGTTAAATGAGATATTCGTAGCCCAGATAAGGTAACAAAAGATGATATATTCTCGTAAGAACCGTCGTGTGTGTTTGGATACAGTTAATTCCAGGTACCGTGTGGAACAATAGGTCGGCCTCCCGTGCCGACGGCTCGCGACACATAAACAAAGTATTATGAACGCGTGAAAAACGCTCGCGGTGCGCTCGCTCGACTCTACGCCCGGTTTTCGGAATCGGTTTAGAAAATCACTCAGCACGGATCGCGTCCCGCGACAAGCAGTTCGTGACCCGTCTGACCGTCCCTACACTCGGCCGGATAATCGTACGAGTGATCAGGATGGAGACAAACACGAAATCGCCGTCACTCCACGCTTCCAATGATTCTGCTCTTCGGCACGTAATCGTGGCCTCCACGCAGTCTCGGGCGAGACGGCGGCAGAGTGTCAGTGACCGTGCAAAGTCCGATCGCTCCTATCTGACCCGAAATCCGCGATCGAACGACGTCGTACCCGTCAGACCATCCAGGCACCTGGACGATGTTCGGACAAGTGGCCTGAGTGGAGAAGCACACTAAACCTCGGTCACTCCACGGGACGCACGAGTCTACCCTTTGGCATGATACATGGCCTCGGAGTATTCTCGGATACTGGTCACGGCAGAGTGTCCTCGATCGTGCAAGGCGCGATCGTCTCGATTCTGTAGAGACGTGCACTAAACCTCGATTATTCCACGGGACCTATAAGTTCACCCTTTGGCACGATACGTGGCCTCGGAGTGATCTCGGACAAAGGTCACGACAGAATACTCGGGATTGTGCGATGCTCTTTCGTACCGATTCGGGGGAGACTCGCACTAAACCTCGGTCGCTCGACGGGACCCAGGAGTCTACCCTTCGGCACGATACGTGGCCCCGGAGCAAGCTCTGATAAGGTCACGACAGAGTAGCCGCGATCGTACGAAGTACAATCGCCTCGAATCTGGTCGAGACCCACACCAAACCTCGGTAATTCCACGGGACCCAGAAGAGTACCCTCTGGCACGGTGCGTGGCCTCGGAGTACCCTCGATTAAGGTCACGGCAGAAAAACCCTGATTGTGCGAAGTGAAATAGTCTCGATCCAGACGAGACTCACAGAAAACCTCGGCAGTCCCTCGGAACCCAGGAGTTTACCCTTTGGTACGTTTCGTAGCCTCAGAGTACGCTCTGTTGAGGTTTCGGAAGAACCACCGCGATCATGCGATGATTGACTGTCTCGCTTCGACCCGTATAGTACGTACCGTATCTTTGAAACGATACTTATACGTACCCTATACTAATATTTATATTTGAAGGACGAAGTGAATCTACTGTGTCTGTTCGACGCAATAATCGCACGCTTCGCGACGCGTTTCTATCTCTTCGCGACGCAGTTCTCTAAATTTTACAAAATCGTGTCGTACCGACACACGGCGCCTTCCATACGCCGTCGCTCCTAAATGGTACTCGCGACTTGCTCGCTGCAAGTAATCTACACTGACACTAGTAATTCTTCACCTCGGAATTGATAATTAAACATTTCTCGATCAATCTTTAGGCGAGTGAAAATTATGTAATTTCGTTGGACTACTACGCGGTCACGTCCGAGAGTCACGGAGCTTTATATAAAACGTTTTGACAGTGCCACGGCGCGGTTTGCGCTCGTGACTCCTCGGTTTGAGGCGCGTACGCGTTGAGAGCAGGAAGGACGGTTTGCCTTGCTCTGCCGAGTCGGTTTGACTCCTCGAACGGGTACCGTGTTTCGTCGAACAGACACAATTCTTAAACGCGTGTTTCTCGGACCGCTTCCAGACGTAGAGTGTTCGATCGCTGGCTCGCATCGACCTCCTTCGATCATTATCGAGTGGGGATCGATGCGTGCGCAACTCGACAAGGATCGCGATATCTCGCGATCCCTCACTATCTCCGGACTCGCGAACAACGTAGTATGGTACGGTGGTGGGGTCGTATCGCCGACCGATACGTGCGGTATATGTGTATGTAACCGACACGGTTACAGGTTAGGATAGAGGATAGGATAGGATAGAGGATAGGATAGGACAGAGGATAGGATAGGATAGAGGTTAGGATAGTATAGAGGATAGGATAGGATAGAGGATAGGATAGGATAGAGAATAGGATAGGATAGAGGGTAGGATAGGATAGAGGATAGGATAGGATAGAGGATAGGATAGGATAGAGGATAGGATAGGATAGAGAATAGGATAGGATAGAGGATATTATAGGGTAGAGGATAGGATAGGGTATTCGATAGGATAGAGGATAGGATAGGATAGAGGATAGGATAGGATAGAGGTTAGGATAGGATAGAGGATAGGATTGGGTAGAGGATAGGATAGGATAGAGGATACGATATGATAGAGGATAGGAAAGAGGATAGGATATAATACAGTATAGGATAGGATTGAGTATGGGATGGGATAGAGGATAGGATAGGGTATTGGATAGGATAGAGGATAGGATAGGATAGAGGATAGTATAGGATAGAGGATAGGATAGGATAGAGGATAGGATAGGATAGAGGATAGGATAGGATAGAGGATATTACAGGATAGAGGATAGGATAGGATAGAGGATAGGATAGGATAGAGGATAGGATAGGATAGAGGATAGGATAGGATAGAGGATAGGATAGGATAGAGGATAGGATAGGATAGAGGATAGGATAGGATAGAGGATAGGATAGGATAGAGGATAGGATAGGATAGAGGATAGGATAGGATAGAGGATAGGATAGGATAGAGGATAGGATAGGATAGAGGATAGGATAGGATAGAGGATAGGATAGGATAGAGGATAGGATAGGATAGAGGATAGGATAGGATAGAGGATAGGATAGGATAGAGGATAGGATAGGATAGAGGATAGGATAGGATAGAGGATAGGATAGGATAGAGGATAGGATAGGATAGAGGATAGGATAGGATAGAGGATAGGATAGGATAGAGGATAGGATAGGATAGAGGATAGGATAGGATAGAGGATAGGATAGGATAGAGGATAGGATAGGATAGAGGATAGGATAGGATAGAGGATAGGATAGGATAGAGGATAGGATAGGATAGAGGATATTGTAGGATATAGGATAGGATAGGATAGAGGATAGGGTAGGATAGAGGATAGGATAGGATAGAGGATAGGATAACGTAGAGGATAGGATAGGGGATAGGATAGGATAGAGGATAGGATAGGATAGAGGATAGGATAGGATAGAGGATAGGATAGGATAGAGGATAGGATCGGATAGATGATACTATAGGATAGAGGATAGGATAGGATAGAGAATAGTATAGGATAGATGATATTAAAAGATAGAGGATAGGATAGGATAGAGAATAGTATAGGATAGATGATATTATAGGAT
Source organism: Halictus rubicundus (assembly GCF_050948215.1). Taxonomy (NCBI): domain Eukaryota; kingdom Metazoa; phylum Arthropoda; class Insecta; order Hymenoptera; family Halictidae; genus Halictus; species Halictus rubicundus. The sequence goes on along the minus strand of NW_027489018.1, from coordinate 84,077 downwards.
AGAGGATATTATAGGATAGAGGATAGGATAGGATAGAGGATAGGATAGGGTAGAGGATAGGATAGAGAATAGGATAGGATAGAGGATAGGATCGGATAGAGGATAGGATAGGTTATTGGGTAGTATAGAGGAGAGGATAGGATAGAGGATAGGATAGGGTAGAGGATAGGATAGAGAATAGTATTCGATAGAGGATAGGACAGGATAGAGGATAGGATAGGGGATTGGATAGGATAGAGGATAGGATAGAGGATAGTATAGAGGATAGGATAGGATAGGATAGAGGATAGAGGACAGGATAGAGGATTGGATAGGATAGAGGATAGGATAGAGGATAGGATAGGATAGAGGATAGGATAGGATAGAGGATAGGATAGGATAGAGGATAGGATAGGATAGAGGATAGGATAGGATAGAGGATAGGATAGGATAGAGGATAGGATAGGATAGAGGATAGGATAGGATAGAGGATAGGATAGGATAGGATAGGATAGGATAAGATAGGATAGAGGATAGGATATAGGATAGGATAGGATAGAGGATAGGATAGGATAGAGAATAGTATAGGATAGAGGATAGGATAGGATAGGATAGAGGATAGGATAGAGGATAGGATAGGATAGAGGATAGGACAGGATAGAGGATAGGATAGGATAGAGGATAGGATAGGATAGAGGATAGGATAGGATAGAGGATAGGATAGGATAGAGGATAGGATAGGATAGAGGAGAGGATAGGATAGAGGATAGGATAGGATAGAGGATTGGATACGATAGAGGATAGGATAGGATAGGATAGAGGGTAGGGTAGAATTTGGATAGGATACAGGATAGGATAGGATAGGATAGAGGATAGGATAGGATAGAGGAGAGGATAGGATAGAGGATAGGATAGGATAGAGGATAGGATAGGATAGAGGATAGGATAGGATAGAGGATAGGATAGGATAGGATAGAGGAGAGGATAGGATAGAGGATAGGATAGGATAGAGGATAGGATAGAATAGAGGATAGGATAGGATAGAGTATAGGATAGGATAGAGAATAGGATAAGATAGAGGATAGGATAGGATAGAGAATAGGATAGGATAGAGGATATTATAGGGTAGAGGATAGGATAGGATAGAGGATACGGTATGATAGAGGATAGGAAAGAGGATAGGATATAATACAGTATAGGATAGGATTGAGTATAGGATGGGATAGAGGATAGGATAGGGTATTGGATAGGATAGAGGATAGGATAGGATAGAGGATAGTATTGGATAGAGGATAGGATAGGATAGAGGATAGGATAGGATAGAGGATAGGATAGGATAGAGGATAGGATAGGATAGAGGATAGGATAGGATAGGATAGAGGATAGGATAGGATAGAGGATAGGATAGGATAGAGGATATTATAGGATAGAGGATAGGATAGGATAGAGGATAGGATACGATAGAGGATACGATAGGATAGAGGATAGGATAGGATAGAGGATAGGATAGGGGATTGGATAGGATAGAGGATAGGATACGGTAGAGGATAGGATAGGATAGAGGATAGGATAGAGAATAGGATAGGATAGAGGATAGGATCGGATAGAGGATAGGATAGGATAGAGGATAGGATAGGATAGAGGATAGGATAGGATAGAGGATAGGATACGATAGAGGATACGATAGGATAGAGGATAGGATAGGATAGAGGATAGGATAGGATAGAGGATATTGTAGGATAGAGGATATAATAGGATATAGTATAGGATAGGATAGAGGAAAGGGTAGGATTGAGGATAGGATAGGATAGAGGATAGGATAATATAGAGGATAGGATAGGATAGAGGATAGGATAGGATAGGGGATAGGATAGGATAGAGGATGGGATAGGATAGAGGATAGGATAGGATAGAGGATAGGATAGGATAGAGGATAGGATCGGATAGAGAATAGTATAGGATAGATGATATTATAGGATAGAGGATAGGATAGGATAGAGAATAGTATAGGATAGATGATATTAAAAGATAGAGGATAGGATAGGGTAGAGAATAGTATAGGATAGATGATATTATAGGATAGAGGATATTATAGGATAGAGGATAGGATAGGATAGAGGATAGGATAGGATAGAGGATAGGATCGAATAGAGAATAGTATAGGATAGATGATATTATAGGATAGAGGATAGGATAGGATAGAGAACAGTATAGGATAGATGATATTAAAAGATAGAGGATAGGATAGGATAGGGAATAGTATAGGATAGATGATATTATGGGATAGAGGATATTATAGGATAGAGGATAGGATAGGATAGAGGATAGGATAGGGTAGAGGATAGGATAGAGAATAGTATAGGATAGAGGATCGGACAGGATAGAGGATAGGATAGGGGATTGGGTAGTATAGAGGAGAGGATAGGATAGAGGATAGGATAGGGTAGAGGATAGGATAGAGAATAGTATAGGATAGAGGATAGGATAGGATAGGATAGGATAGAGGATAGGATAGGATAGAGGATAGGATAGGATAGAGGATAGGATAGGATAGAGGATAGGATAGGATAGAGGATAGGATAGGATAGAGGATAGGATAGGATAGAGGATAGGATAGGATAGAGGATAGGATAGGATAGAGGATAGGATAGGATAGAGGATAGGATAGGATAGAGGATAGGATAGGATAGAGGATAGGATAGGATAGAGGATAGGATAGGATAGAGGATAGGATAGGATAGAGGATAGGATAGGATAGAGGATATTGTAGGATATAGGATAGGATAGGATAGAGGATAGGGTAGGATAGAGGATAGGATAGGATAGAGGATAGGATAACGTAGAGGATAGGATAGGGGATAGGATAGGATAGAGGATAGGATAGGATAGAGGATAGGATAGGATAGAGGATAGGATAGGATAGAGGATAGGATCGGATAGATGATACTATAGGATAGAGGATAGGATAGGATAGAGAATAGTATAGGATAGAGGATAGGACAGGATAGAGGATAGGATTGGGGATTGGACAGGATAGAGGATAGGATAGGGTAGAGGATAGGATAGGATAGAGGATAGGATAGAGAATAGGATAGGATAGAGGATAGGATCGGATAGAGGATAGGATAGGTTATTGGGTAGTATAGAGGAGAGGATAGGATAGAGGATAGGATAGGGTAGAGGATAGGATAGAGAATAGTATTCGATAGAGGATAGGACAGGATAGAGGATAGGATAGGGGATTGGATAGGATAGAGGATAGGATAGAGGATAGTATAGAGGATAGGATAGGATAGGATAGAGGATAGAGGACAGGATAGAGGATTGGATAGGATAGAGGATAGGATAGAGGATAGGATAGGATAGAGGATAGGATAGGATAGAGGATAGGATAGGATAGAGGATAGGATAGGATAGAGGATAGGATAGGATAGAGGATAGGATAGGATAGAGGATAGGATAGGATAGAGGATAGGATAGGATAGAGGATAGGATAGGATAGGATAGGATAGGATAGGATAAGATAGGATAGAGGATAGGATATAGGATAGGATAGGATAGAGGATAGGATAGGATAGAGAATAGTATAGGATAGAGGATAGGATAGGATAGGATAGAGGATAGGATAGAGGATAGGATAGGATAGAGGATAGGACAGGATAGAGGATAGGATAGGATAGAGGATAGGATAGGATAGAGGATAGGATAGGATAGAGGATAGGATAGGATAGAGGATAGGATAGGATAGAGGAGAGGATAGGATAGAGGATAGGATAGGATAGAGGATTGGATACGATAGAGGATAGGATAGGATAGGATAGAGGGTAGGGTAGAATTTGGATAGGATACAGGATAGGATAGGATAGGATAGAGGATAGGATAGGATAGAGGAGAGGATAGGATAGAGGATAGGATAGGATAGAGGATAGGATAGGATAGAGGATAGGATAGGATAGAGGATAGGATAGGATAGGATAGAGGAGAGGATAGGATAGAGGATAGGATAGGATAGAGGATAGGATAGAATAGAGGATAGGATAGGATAGAGTATAGGATAGGATAGAGAATAGGATAAGATAGAGGATAGGATAGGATAGAGAATAGGATAGGATAGAGGATATTATAGGGTAGAGGATAGGATAGGATAGAGGATACGGTATGATAGAGGATAGGAAAGAGGATAGGATATAATACAGTATAGGATAGGATTGAGTATAGGATGGGATAGAGGATAGGATAGGGTATTGGATAGGATAGAGGATAGGATAGGATAGAGGATAGTATTGGATAGAGGATAGGATAGGATAGAGGATAGGATAGGATAGAGGATAGGATAGGATAGAGGATAGGATAGGATAGAGGATAGGATAGGATAGAGGATAGGATAGGATAGAGGATAGGATAGGATAGAGGATATTATAGGATAGAGGATAGGATAGGATAGAGGATAGGATACGATAGAGGATACGATAGGATAGAGGATAGGATAGGATAGAGGATAGGATAGGGGATTGGATAGGATAGAGGATAGGATACGGTAGAGGATAGGATAGGATAGAGGATAGGATAGAGAATAGGATAGGATAGAGGATAGGATCGGATAGAGGATAGGATAGGATAGAGGATAGGATAGGATAGAGGATAGGATAGGATAGAGGATAGGATACGATAGAGGATACGATAGGATAGAGGATAGGATAGGATAGAGGATAGGATAGGATAGAGGATATTGTAGGATAGAGGATATAATAGGATATAGTATAGGATAGGATAGAGGAAAGGGTAGGATTGAGGATAGGATAGGATAGAGGATAGGATAATATAGAGGATAGGATAGGATAGAGGATAGGATAGGATAGGGGATAGGATAGGATAGAGGATGGGATAGGATAGAGGATAGGATAGGATAGAGGATAGGATAGGATAGAGGATAGGATCGGATAGAGAATAGTATAGGATAGATGATATTATAGGATAGAGGATAGGATAGGATAGAGAATAGTATAGGATAGATGATATTAAAAGATAGAGGATAGGATAGGGTAGAGAATAGTATAGGATAGATGATATTATAGGATAGAGGATATTATAGGATAGAGGATAGGATAGGATAGAGGATAGGATAGGATAGAGGATAGGATCGGATAGAGAATAGTATAGGATAGATGATATTATAGGATAGAGGATAGGATAGGATAGAGAACAGTATAGGATAGATGATATTAAAAGATAGAGGATAGGATAGGATAGGGAATAGTATAGGATAGATGATATTATGGGATAGAGGATATTATAGGATAGAGGATAGGATAGGATAGAGGATAGGATAGGGTAGAGGATAGGATAGAGAATAGTATAGGATAGAGGATCGGACAGGATAGAGGATAGGATAGGGGATTGGGTAGTATAGAGGAGAGGATAGGATAGAGGATAGGATAGGGTAGAGGATAGGATAGAGAATAGTATAGGATAGAGGATAGGATAGGATAGGATAGGATAGAGGATAGGATAGGATAGAGGATAGGATAGGATATAGGATATTGTAGGATAGAGGATAGGATAGGATAGAGGATAGGATAGGATAGAGGATCGGATAGGATAGAGGTTAGGATAGTATGGAGGATGGGATAGGATAGAGGATAGGATAGGATAGAGGATAGGATAGGATAGAGGATAGGATAGGATAGAGGAGAGGATAGGATAGAGGAGAGGATAGGATAGAGGATAGGATAGGATAGAGGATTGGATACGATAGAGGATAGGATAGGATAGAGGATTGGATACGATAGAGGATAGTATAGGATAGGATAGAGGGTAGGGTAGAATTTGGATAGGATACAGGATAGGATAGAATAGAGGATAGGATAGGATAGAGAATAGGATAGGATAGAGGATATTATAGGGTAGAGGATAGGATAGGATAGAGGATACGATATGATAGAGGATAGGAAAGAGGATAGGATATAATACAGTATTGGATAGGATTGAGTATAGGATGGGATAGAGGATAGGATAGGGTTTTGGATAGGATAGAGGATAGGTTAGGATAGAGGATAGGATAGGATAGAGATAATGTAGGATAGAGGATAGGATAGGATAGAGGATAGGATACGATAGAGGACAGGATAGGATAGAGGATAGGGTAGGATAGAGGATAGGATAGGATGGAGGATAGGATAATATAGAGGATGCGATATGTTAGAGAATAGGAAAGAGGATAGGATACAATACAGTATAGGATAGGATTGAGTATAGGATGGGATAGAGGATAGGATAGGGTATTGGATAGGAAAGAGGATAGGATAGGATAGAGGATAGGATAGGCAAGTGGACAGGATAGGATAGAGGATAGCATAGGATAGAGGATATTGTAGGATAGAGGATAGGATAGGATAGAGGAAAGGTTAGGATAGGGGATAGGATAGGATAGAGGATAGGATAGGACAGAGGATAGGATAGGATAGAGGTTAGGATAGTATAGAGGATAGGATAGGATAGAGGATAGGATAGGATAGAGGATAGGATAGGATAGAGGGTAGGATAGGATGGAGGATAGGATAGGATAGAGGATAGGATAGGATAGAGATAATGTAGGATAGAGGATAGGATAGGATAGAGGATAGGATACGATAGAGGACAGGATAGGATAGAGGATAGGGTAGGATAGAGGATAGGATAGGATAGAGGATAGGATAATATAGAGGATGCGATATGTTAGAGAATAGGAAAGAGGATAGGATACAATACAGTATAGGATAGGATTGAGTATAGGATGGGATAGAGGATAGGATAGGGTATTGGATAGGAAAGAGGATAGGATAGGATAGAGGATAGGATATGCAAGAGGACAGGATAGGATAGAGGATAGCATAGGATAGAGGATATTGTAGGATAGAGGATAGGATAGGATAGAGGAAAGGTTGCGAGCGGGTTATGCTGCGGAAGGAGGCTGCGGAACGGGATCGGGAGCGTAATCACGATCCCGGCCGAAGGGTGGGGAGGCGGCGCAGGGTACGCCCCGGGGGCGTACCCCCGTTGCGACGCCTCTGACGCGAGCGGGGACGCCCTTGATGATCTCGAGGCGGGGGATCGGATATCCCCTTACACTCGGTCACCAACGGCGTCCCCGGAGGCCGCCGGGCATCTCGGGCGGGGGCTCGGATGCTCATCGGGCGGCCTAACAGGGGGGGAAGGCGCCACGTCGTCCGTTGCGTGGTGCCTTCGGATAGAGTAGGTACGGGAGGGGGCCGCGTCCCCCCCCCTGGGTGGTATGCTAAGGCGGGGGCACACCGGATTGACATGCGCGCGCAGAGCACGGGTGCCCCCAGGAGTCTAGGGACGGACGGGGAGGAGTTAGTGGGTATACTCGGCGTTGCACCAACCAGCCGAGGAGTCCCACATAACCCGGACCAACCCCCCCCCCCGGGGGGGGTTCGGGTATCCGTAACGAGATTACCTCCTCGAAAAAAAAAAAAAAAAAAAAAAAAAATAGGATAGAGGAAAGGTTAGGATAGAGGATAGGATAGGATAGAGGATAGGATAGGACAGAGGATAGGATAGGATAGAGGATAGGATAGGATAGAGGATAGGATAGGATAGAGGATAGGATAGGATAGAGGATAGGATAGGATAGAGGATAGGATAGGATAGGATAGAGGATAGGATAGGATAGAGGTTAGGATATAATACAGCATTGGATAGGATTGAGTATAGGATGGGATAGAGGATAGGATAGGATAGAGGATATGATAGGATAGAGGATAGGATAGGATAGAGGATAGGATTGGATAGAGGATAGGATAGAATAGAGGATAGGATAAAGGATAGGATAGGATAGAGGATAGGATAGGATAGAGGATAGGATAGGATAGAGGATAGGATAGGATAGAGGATAGGATAGGATAGAGGATAGGATAGGATAGAGGATAGGATAGGATAGAGGACAGGATAGGATAGAGGATATTGTAGGATAGAGGATAGGATAGGATAGAGGATATGATAGGATAGAGGATAGGATAGGATAGAGGATAGGATTGGATAGAGGATAGGATAATATAGAGGATAGGATAGGATAGAGGATAGGATAGGATAGGGGATAGGATAGGATAGAGGATGGGATAGGATAGAGGATAGGATAGGATAGAGGATAGGATAGGATAGAGGATAGGATCGGATAGAGAATAGTATAGGATAGATGATATTATAGGATAGAGGATAGGATAGGATAGAGAATAGTATAGGATAGATGATATTAAAAGATAGAGGATAGGATAGGGTAGAGAATAGTATAGGATAGATGATATTATAGGATAGAGGATATTATAGGATAGAGGATAGGATAGGATAGAGGATAGGATAGGATAGAGGATAGGATCGGATAGAGAATAGTATAGGATAGATGATATTATAGGATAGAGGATAGGATAGGATAGAGAACAGTATAGGATAGATGATATTAAAAGATAGAGGATAGGATAGGATAGGGAATAGTATAGGATAGATGATATTATGGGATAGAGGATATTATAGGATAGAGGATAGGATAGGATAGAGGATAGGATAGGGTAGAGGATAGGATAGAGAATAGTATACGATAGAGGATCGGACAGGATAGAGGATAGGATAGGGGATTGGGTAGTATAGAGGAGAGGATAGGATAGAGGATAGGATAGGGTAGAGGATAGGATAGAGAATAGTATAGGATAGAGGATAGGATAGGATAGGATAGGATAGAGGATAGGATAGGATAGAGGATAGGATAGGATATAGGATATTGTAGGATAGAGGATAGGATAGGATAGAGGATAGGATAGGATAGAGGATCGGATAGGATAGAGGTTAGGATAGTATGGAGGATGGGATAGGATAGAGGATAGGATAGGATAGAGGATAGGATAGGATAGAGGATAGGATAGGATAGAGGAGAGGATAGGATAGAGGAGAGGATAGGATAGAGGATAGGATAGGATAGAGGATTGGATACGATAGAGGATAGGATAGGATAGAGGATTGGATACGATAGAGGATAGTATAGGATAGGATAGAGGGTAGGGTAGAATTTGGATAGGATACAGGATAGGATAGAATAGAGGATAGGATAGGATAGAGAATAGGATAGGATAGAGGATATTATAGGGTAGAGGATAGGATAGGATAGAGGATACGATATGATAGAGGATAGGAAAGAGGATAGGATATAATACAGTATTGGATAGGATTGAGTATAGGATGGGATAGAGGATAGGATAGGGTTTTGGATAGGATAGAGGATAGGTTAGGATAGAGGATAGGATAGGATAGAGATAATGTAGGATAGAGGATAGGATAGGATAGAGGATAGGATACGATAGAGGACAGGATAGGATAGAGGATAGGGTAGGATAGAGGATAGGATAGGATGGAGGATAGGATAATATAGAGGATGCGATATGTTAGAGAATAGGAAAGAGGATAGGATACAATACAGTATAGGATAGGATTGAGTATAGGATGGGATAGAGGATAGGATAGGGTATTGGATAGGAAAGAGGATAGGATAGGATAGAGGATAGGATAGGCAAGTGGACAGGATAGGATAGAGGATAGCATAGGATAGAGGATAGGATAGGATAGAGGATAGGATAGGATAGAGGATAGGATAGGATAGAGGATAGGATAGGATAGAGGATAGGATAGGATAGAGGATATGATAGGATAGAGGATAGGATAGGATAGAGGATATTATAGGATAGAGGATAGGATAGGATAGAGGATAGGATAGGATAGAGGATAGGATAGGATAGAGGATAGGATACGATAGAGGATACGATAGAATAGAGGATAGGATAGGATAGAGGATAGGATAGGATAGAGGATATTGTAGGATAGAGGATATAATAGGATATAGGATAGGATAGGGTAGGATTGAGGATAGGATAGGATAGAGGATAGGATAGGATAGAGGATAGGATAATATAGAGGATAGGATAGGATAGAGGATAGGATAGGATGGGGGATAGGATAGGATAGAGGATAGGATAGGATAGAGGATAGGATAGAGGATAGGATAGAGGATAGGATAGGATAGAGGATAGGATAGGATAGAGGATAGGATAGGATAGAGGATAGGATAGGATAGAGGATATTGTAGGATAGAGGATAGGATAGGATAGAGGATAGGATAGGATACATGATAGGATAGGATAGAGGTTAGGATAGTATGGAGGATGGGATAGGATAGAGGATAGGATAGGATAGAGGATAGGATAGGATAGAGGATAGGATAGGATAGAGGAAAGGATAGGATAGAGGAGAGGATAGGATAGAGGATAGGATAGGATAGAGGATTGGATACGATAGAGGTTAGGATAGTATAGAGGATAGGATAGGATAGAGGATAGGATAGGATAGAGGATAGGATAGGATAGAGGGTAGGATAGGATAGAGGATAGGATAGGATAGAGGATAGGATAGGATAGAGGATAGGATAGGATAGAGGATACGATACGATAGAGAATAGGATAGGATAGAGTATAGGATAGGATAGAGGATAGGATAGGATAGAGGGTAGGATAGGATAGAGGATAGGATAGGAAAGGGGATAGGATAGGATAGAGGATAGGATAGGATAGCGGGGAGGATAGGATAGAGGATAGGATAGGATAGAGGATAGGATAGGATAGAGGATAGGATAGTATAGGATACAGTATAGGATAGGATAGAGGGTAGGGTAGAATTTGGATAGGATACAGGACAGGATAGAATAGAGGATAGGATAGGATAGAGGATAGGATAGGATAGAGGATACGATATGATAGAGGATAGGAAAGAGGATAAGATATAATACAGTATAGGATAGGATTAAGTATAGGATGGGATAGAGGATACGATAGGGTATTGGATAGGATAGAGGATAGGATAGGATAGAGGATAGGATAGGATAGAGGATAGTATAGGATAGAGGATAGGATAGGATAGAGGATAGGATAGGATAGAGGACAGGATAGGATAGGATAGAGGAGAGGATAGGATAGAGGATAGGATAGGATAGAGGTTAGGATAGTATGGAGGATGGGATAGGGTAGAGGATAGGATAGGATAGAGGATAGGATAGGATAGAGGATAGGATAGGATCGAGGATAGGATAGGATAGAGGAGAGGATAGGATAGAGGATAGGATAGGATAGAGGATTGGATAGGATAGAGGATAGGATAGGATAGGATAGAGGGTAGGGTAGAATTTGGATAGGATACAGGATAGGATAGAATAGAGGATAGGATAGGATAGAGAATAGGATAGGATAGAGGATATTATAGGTTAGAGGATAGGATAGGATAGAGGATACGATATGATAGAGGATGGGAAAGAGGATAGGATATAATACAGTATAGGATAGGATTGAGTATAGGATGGGATAGAGGATAGGATAGGGTTTTGGATAGGATATAGGATAGGTTAGGATAGAGGATAGGATAGGATAGAGGATATTGTAGGATAGAGGATAGGATAGGATAGAGTATAGGATAGGATAGAGGATAGGATAGGAAAGACGATAGGATATAATACAGTATAGGATAGGATTGAGTATAGGATGGGATAGAGGATAGGATAGGATAGGATAGGATAGAGGATAGGATAGGATAGAGTATAGGATAGGATAGAGGATAGGATAGGAAAGAGGATAGGATATAATACAGCATAGGATAGGATTGAGTATAGGATGGGATAGAGGATAGGATAGGATAGGATAGGATAGAGGATAGGATATGATAGAGGATAGGATAGGATAGGATAGGATAGAGGATAGGATAGAGGATAGGATAGAGGATAGGATAGGATAGAGGATAGGATAGGACAGAGGATAGGATAGGATAGAGGATAGGATAGGATAGAGGATAGGATAGGATAGAGGATAGGATAGGATAGAGGATAGGATAGGATAGAGGATACGATAGGATAGAGGATAGGATAGGATAGGATAGGATAGAGGATAGGATAGGAAAGACGATAGGATATAATACAGTATAGGATAGGATTGAGTATAGGATGGGATAGAGGATAGGATAGGATAGGATAGGATAGAGGATAGGATAGGATAGAGTATAGGATAGGATAGAGGATAGGATAGGAAAGAGGATAGGATATAATACAGCATAGGATAGGATTGAGTATAGGATGGGATAGAGGATAGGATAGGATAGGATAGGATAGAGGATAGGATATGATAGAGGATAGGATAGGATAGGATAGGATAGAGGATAGGATAGAGGATAGGATAGAGGATAGGATAGGATAGAGGATAGGATAGGACAGAGGATAGGATAGGATAGAGGATAGGATAGGATAGAGGATAGGATAGGATAGAGGATAGGATAGGATAGAGGATAGGATAGGATAGAGGATACGATAGGATAGAGGATAGGATAGGATAGGATAGGATAGAGGATAGGATAGGATAGAGGATAGGATAGGATAGAGGATAGGATAGGATAGAGGATAGGATAGGATAGGATAGAGGAGAGGATAGGATAGAGGATAGGATAGGATAGAGGATAGGATAGGATAGAGGTTAGGATAGTATGGAGGATGGGATAGGGTAGAGGATAGGATAGGATAGAGGATAGGATAGAATAGAGGATAGGGTAGGATCGAGGATAGGATAGGATAGAGGAGAGGATAGGATAGAGGATAGGATAGGATAGAGGATTGGATAGGATAGAGGATAGGATAGGATAGGATAGAGGGCAGGGTAGAATTTGGATAGGATACAGGATAGGATAGAATAGAGGATAGGATAGGATAGAGAATAGGATAGGATAGCGGATATTATAGGTTAGAGGATAGGATAGGATAGAGGATACGATATGATAGAGGATAGGAAAGAGGATAGGATATAATACAGTATAGGATAGGATTGAGTATAGGATGGGATAGAGGATAGGATAGGGTTTTGGATAGGATATAGGATAGGTTAGGATAGAGGATAGGATAGGATAGAGGATATTGTAGGATAGAGGATAGGATAGGATAGAGTATAGGATAGGATAGAGGATAGGATAGGAAAGAGGATGGGATATAATACAGTATAGGATAGGATTGAGTATAGGATGGGATAGAGGATAGGATAGGATAGGATAGGATAGAGGATAGGATAGGATAGAGTATAGGATAGGATAGAGGATAGGATAGGAAAGAGGATAGGATATAATACAGTATAGGATAGGATTGAGTATAGGATGTGATAGAGGATAGGATAGGATAGGATAGGATAGAGGATAGGATAGGATAGGATAGGATAGAGGATAGGATAGAGGATAGGATAGAGTATAGGATAGGATAGAGGATAGGATAGGATAGAGGATAGGATAGGATAGAGGATAGGATAGGATAGAGGATAGGATAGGATAGAGGATAGGGTAGGATAGAGGATAGGATAGGATAGAGGATAGGATAGGATAGAGGATAGGATAGGATAGAGGATAGGATAGGATAGAGGATAGGATAGGATAGAGGATAGGATAGGATAGAGGATAGGATAGGATAGAGGATAGGATAGGATAGAGGATAGGATAGGATAGAGGATAGGATAGGATAGAGGATAGGATAGGATAGAGGATAGGATAGGATTTAGGATAGGATAGGATAGAGGATAGGATAGGATAGAGGATAGGATAGGATAGAGGATAGGATAGGATAGAGGATAGGATAGGATAGAGGAGAGGATAGGATAGAGGATAGGATAGGATAGAGGATAGGATAGAGGTTAGGATAGTATGGAGGATGGGATAGGATAGAGGATAGGATAGGATAGAGGATAGGATAGGATAGAGGATAGGATAGGATAGAGGAAAGGATAGGATAGAGGAGAGGATAGGATAGAGGATAGGATAGGATAGAGGATTGGATACGATAGAGGTTAGGATAGTATAGAGGATAGGATAGGATAGAGGATAGGATAGGATAGAGGATAGGATAGGATAGAGGGTAGGATAGGATAGAGGATAGGATAGGATAGAGGATAGGATAGGATAGAGGATAGGATAGGATAGAGGATACGATACGATAGAGAATAGGATAGGATAGAGTATAGGATAGGATAGAGGATAGGATAGGATAGAGGGTAGGATAGGATAGAGGATAGGATAGGAAAGGGGATAGGATAGGATAGAGGATAGGATAGGATAGCGGGGAGGATAGGATAGAGGATAGGATAGGATAGAGGATAGGATAGGATAGAGGATAGGATAGTATAGGATACAGTATAGGATAGGATAGAGGGTAGGGTAGAATTTGGATAGGATACAGGACAGGATAGAATAGAGGATAGGATAGGATAGAGGATAGGATAGGATAGAGGATACGATATGATAGAGGATAGGAAAGAGGATAAGATATAATACAGTATAGGATAGGATTAAGTATAGGATGGGATAGAGGATACGATAGGGTATTGGATAGGATAGAGGATAGGATAGGATAGAGGATAGGATAGGATAGAGGGTAGGATAGGATAGAGGATAGGATAGGATAGAGGATAGGATAGGATAGAGGATAGGATAGGATAGAGGATACGATACGATAGAGAATAGGATAGGATAGAGTATAGGATAGGATAGAGGATAGGATAGGATAGAGGATAGTATAGGATAGAGGATAGGATAGGATAGAGGAGAGGATAGGATAGAGGATAGGATAGGATAGAGGATTGGATAGGATAGAGGATAGGATAGGATAGGATAGAGGGTAGTGTAGAATTTGGATAGGATATAGGATAGGATAGAATAGAGGATAGGATAGGATAGAGAATAGGATAGGATAGAGGATATTATAGGTTAGAGGATAGGATAGGATAGAGGATACGATATGATAGAGGATAGGATAGGATAGAGGATAGGATAGGATAGGATAGAGGATAGGATAAGATAGAGTATAGGGTAGGATAGAGGATAGGATAGGATAGAGGGTAGGATAGGATAGGATAGAGGATATTGTAGGATAGAGGATAGGATAGGATAGAGGATAGGATAGGATAGAGGATAGGATAGGATAGAGGATAGGATAGGGTAGGATAGAGGATAGGATAGGATAGGATAGGATAGAGGATAGGATAGGATAGAGGATAGGATTGGATAGAGGATATTGTAGGATAGAGGATAGGATAGGATAGAGGATAGGATAGGATAGAGGTTAGGATAGTATGGAGCATGGGATAGGATAGAGGATAGGATAGGATAGAGGATAGGATAGGATAGAGGATAGGATAGGATAGAGGATTGGATAGGATAGAGGATAGGATAGGATAGAGGTTAGGATAGTATGGAGGATGGGATAGGATAGAGGATAGGATAGGATAGAGGATATTGTAGGATAGAGGATAGGATAGGATAGAGGATAGGATAGGATAGAGGATAGGATAGGATAGAGGTTAGGATAGTATGGAGCATGGGATAGGATAGAGGATAGGATAGGATAGAGGATAGGATAGGATAGAGGATAGGATAGGATAGAGGATTGGATAGGATAGAGGATAGGATAGGATAGGATAGAGGGTAGAGTAGAATTTGGATAGGATACAGGATAGGATAGAATAGAGGATAGGATAGGATAGAGAATACGATAGGATAGAGGATAGGATAGGATAGAGGATAGGATAGGATAGAGGATAGGATAGGATAGAGGATAGGATAGGATAGAGGATAGGATAGGATAGAGGTTAGGATAGTATGGAGGATGGGATAGGATTGAGGTTAGGATAGTATGGAGGATGGGATAGGATAGAGGATAGGATAGGATAGAGGATATTGTAGGATAGAGGTTAGGATAGTATGGAGCATGGGATAGGATAGAGGATAGGATAGGATAGAGGATAGGATAGGATAGAGGATTGGATAGGATAGAGGATAGGATAGGATAGGATAGAGGGTAGTGTAGAATTTGGATAGGATACAGGATAGGATAGAATAGAGGATAGGATAGGTTAGAGAATAGGATAGGATAGGGGATATTATAGGTTAGAGGATAGGATAGGATAGAGGATACGATATGATAGAGGATAGGATAGGATAGAGGATAGGATAGGATAGGATAGAGGATAGGATAAGATAGAGTATAGGGTAGGATAGAGGATAGGATAGGATAGAGGGTAGGATAGGATAGAGGATAGGATAGGATAGAGGATACGATAGGATAGAGGATAGGATAGGATAGAGGATAGGATAGGATAGAGGATAGGATAGGGTAGGATAGAGGATAGGACAGGATAGGATAGGATAGAGGATAGGATAGGATAGAGGATAGGATAGGATAGAGGATAGGATAGGATAGAGGATAGGATAGGATAGAGGATAGGATAGGATAGAGGATATTGTAGGATAGAGGATAGGATAGGATAGAGGATAGGATAGGATAGAGGATAGGATAGGATAGAGGATAGGATAGGATAGAGGATAGGATAGGATAGAGGATAGGATAGGATAGAGGATAGGATAGGATAGAGGATAGGATAGGGTAGGATAGAGGATAGGATAGGATAGGATAGGATAGAGCATAGGATAGGATAGAGGATAGGATTGGGTAGAGGATATTGTAGGATAGAGGATAGGATAGGATAGAGGATAGGATAGGATAGAGGAAAGGATAGGATAGAGGATAGGATAGGAGAGATGATAGGATAGGATAGAGGATAGGATAGGATAGAGGTTAGGATAGTATAGAGGATATGATAGGATAGAGGATAGGATAGGATAGAGGATAGGATAGGATAGAGGGTAGGATAGGATAGAGGATAGGATAGGATAGAGGATAGGATAGGATAGAGGATAGGATAGGATAGAGGATATGATACGATAGAGTATGGGATAGGATAGAGGATAGGATAGGATAGAGGGTAGGATAGGATAGAGGATTGGATAGGATAGAGGGTAGGGTAGGATAGAGGATAGGATAGGATAGAGGATAGGATAGGATAGAGGATAGGATAGGATAGAGGAGAGGATAGGATAGAGGATAAGATAGGATAGAGGATAGGATAGGATAGAGGATAGGATAGGATAGAGGATAGGATAGGATAGAGGATAGGATACGATAGAGGATAGGATAGGATAGAGGATAGGATAGGATAGAGGATAGGATAGGATAGAGGATAGAATAGGATAGAGGATAGGATAGGATAGAGGATAGGATAGGATAGAGGATAGGATAGGATAGAGGATATTGTAGGATAGAGGATAGGATAGGATAGAGGATAGGATAGGATAGAGGAAAGGATAGGATAGAGGATATGATAGGATAGAGGATAGGATAGGATAGAGGATAGGATAGGATAGAGGTTAGGATAGTATAGAGGATAGGATAGGATAGAGGATAGGATAGGATAGAGGATAGGATAGGATAGAGGGTAGGATAGGATAGAGGATAGGATAGGATAGAGGATAGGATAGGATAGAGGAAAGGATAGGATAGAGGATATGATACGATAGAGTATAGGATAGGATAGAGGATAGGATAGGATAGAGGATAGGATAGGATAGAGGATAGGATAGGATAGAGGATAGGAAAGAGGATAGGATATAATACAGTATAGGATAGGATTGAGTATAGGATGGGATAGAGGATAGGATAGGGTATTGGATAGGATAGAGGATAGGATAGGATAGAGGATAGGATAGGATAGTGGATAGGATAGGATAGAGGATAGGATAGGATAGAGGATAGGATAGGATAGAGGATAGGATAGGATAGAGGATAGGATAGGATAGAGGATAGGATAGGATAGAGGATAGGATAGGATAGAGGATAGGATAGGATAGAGGATAGGATAGGATAGAGGATAGGATAGGATAGATGATAGGATAGGATAGAGGATAGGATAGGATAGAGGATAGGATAGGATAGAGGATAGGATAGGATGGAGGATATTGTAGGATAGAGGATACAATAGGATATAGGATAGGATAGAGGATAGGATAGGATAGAGGATAGGATAGGATAGAGGATAGGATAGGATAGAGGATAGGATAGGATAGGATAGAGGATAGGATAGGATAGAGGATAGGATAGGATAGAGGATAGGATAGGATAGAGGATAGGATAGGATAGAGGATAGGATAGGATAGCGGGGAGGATAGGATAGAGGATAGGATAGGATAGAGGATAGGATAGGATAGAGGATAGGATAGTATAGGATAGAGGATAGGATAGGATAGAGGGTAGGGTAGAATTTGGATAGGATACAGGATAGGATAGAATCGAGGATAGGATAGGATAAAGGATAGGATAGGATAGAGGATACGATATGATAGAGGATAGGAAAGAGGATAGGATATAATACAGTATAGGATAGGATTGAGTATAAGATGGGATAGAGGATACGATAGGGTATTGGATAGGATAGAGGATAGGATAGGATAGAGGATAGGATAGGATAGGATAGAGGATAGGAAAGGATAGAGGATAGGATAGGATAGAGGATAGGATAGGATAGAGGATAGGATAGGATAGAGGATAGGATAGGATAGAGGATAGGATAGGATAGGATAGAGGATAGGATAGAGGATAGGATAGAGGATAGGATAGAGGATAGGATAGGATAGAGGATAGGAAAGGATAGAGGATAGGATAGGATAGAGGATAGGATAGGATAGAGGATAGGATAGGATAGACGATAGGATAGGATAGAGGATAGGATAGGATAGAGGATAGGATAGGATAGAGGATAGGATAGGATAGAGGATAGGATAGGATAGAGGATAGATAAGGATAGAGGATAGGATAGGATAGAGGATAGGATAGGATAGAGGATAGGATAGGATAGAGGATAGGATAGGATAGAGGATAGGATAGGATAGAGGATAGGATAGGATAGAGGATAGGATAGGATAGAGGATAGGATAGGATAGAGGATAGGATAGGATAGAGGATAGGATAGGATAGAGGATAGGATAGGATAGAGGTTAGGATAGTATGGAGGATGGGATAGGATAGAGGATAGGATAGTATAGAGGATAGGATAGGATAGAGGATAGGATAGGGTAGAGGATAGGATAGGATAGAGGATAGGATAGGATAGAGGATAGGATAGGATAGAGGATAGGATAGGATAGAGGATATTTTAGGATAGAGGATAGGATAGGATAGAGGATAGGATAGGATAGAGGATATTTTAGGATAGAGGATATTTTAGGATAGAGGATAGGATAGGATAGAGGATAGGATAGGATAGAGGAAAGGATAGGATAGAGGATAGGATAGGATAGATTTTAGGATAGTATAGAGGATAGGATAGGATAGAGGATAGGATAGGATAGGGCATTGGATAGGATAGAGGATAGGATAGGATATAGGATAGGATAGGATAGAGCATAGAATTAGATAGAGGATAGGATAGAATAGAGGATAGGATAGAGGATAGGATAGGATAGAGGATAGGATAGGATAGAGGATAGGATAGGATAGGGGATAGGATAGGATAGGATAGCGGGGAGGATAGGATAGAGGATTGGATAGGATAGAGGATAGGATAGGATAGATTTTAGGATAGTATAGAGGATAGGATAGGATAGAGGATAGGATAGGATAGGGCATTGGATAGGATAGAGGATAGGATAGGATAGAGGATAGGATAGGATAGAGGATAGGATAGGATAGAGGATAGGATAGGATAGAGGATTGGATAGGATAGAGAATAGGATAGGATAGGGGATATTATAGGTTAGAGGATAGGATAGGATAGAGGATACGATATGATAGAGGATAGGATAGGATAGAGGATAGGATAGGATAGGATAGAGGATAGGATAAGATAGAGTATAGGGTAGGATAGAGGATAGGATAGGATAGAGGGTAGGATAGGATAGAGGATAGGATAGGATAGAGGATACGATAGGATAGAGGATAGGATAGGATAGAGGATAGGATAGGATAGAGGATAGGATAGGGTAGGATAGAGGATAGGACAGGATAGGATAGGATAGAGGATAGGATAGGATAGAGGATAGGATAGGATAGAGGATAGGATAGGATAGAGGATAGGATAGGATAGAGGATAGGATAGGATAGAGGATATTGTAGGATAGAGGATAGGATAGGATAGAGGATAGGATAGGATAGAGGATAGGATAGGATAGAGGATAGGATAGGATAGAGGATAGGATAGGATAGAGGATAGGATAGGATAGAGGATAGGATAGGGTAGGATAGAGGATAGGATAGGATAGGATAGGATAGAGGATAGGATAGGATAGAGGATAGGATTGGATAGAGCATATTGTAGGATAGAGGATAGGATAGGATAGAGGATAGGATAGGATAGAGGAAAGGATAGGATAGAGGATAGGATAGGAGAGATGATAGGATAGGATAGAGGATAGGATAGGATAGAGGTTAGGATAGTATAGAGGATATGATAGGATAGAGGATAGGATAGGATAGAGGATAGGATAGGATAGAGGGTAGGATAGGATAGAGGATAGGATAGGATAGAGGATAGGATACGATAGAGGATAGGATAGGATAGAGGATAGGATAGGATAGAGGATAGGATAGTATAGGATAGAGGATAGGATAGGATAGAGGGTAGGGTAGAATTTGGATAGGATACAGGATAGGATAGAATCGAGGATAGGATAGGATAAAGGATAGGATAGGATAGAGGATACGATATGATAGAGGATAGGAAAGAGGATAGGATATAATACAGTATAGGATAGGATTGAGTATAAGATGGGATAGAGGATACGATAGGGTATTGGATAGGATAGAGGATAGGATAGGATAGAGGATAGGATAGGATAGGATAGAGGATAGGAAAGGATAGAGGATAGGATAGGATAGAGGATAGGATAGGATAGAGGATAGGATAGGATAGAGGATAGGATAGGATAGAGGATAGGATAGGATAGGATAGAGGATAGGATAGAGGATAGGATAGAGGATAGGATAGAGGATAGGATAGGATAGAGGATAGGAAAGGATAGAGGATAGGATAGGATAGAGGATAGGATAGGATAGAGGATAGGATAGGATAGACGATAGGATAGGATAGAGGATAGGATAGGATAGAGGATAGGATAGGATAGAGGATAGGATAGGATAGAGGATAGGATAGGATAGAGGATAGATAAGGATAGAGGATAGGATAGGATAGAGGATAGGATAGGATAGAGGATAGGATAGGATAGAGGATAGGATAGGATAGAGGATAGGATAGGATAGAGGATAGGATAGGATAGAGGATAGGATAGGATAGAGGATAGGATAGGATAGAGGATAGGATAGGATAGAGGATAGGATAGGATAGAGGATAGGATAGGATAGAGGATAGGATAGGATAGAGGATAGGATAGGATAGAGGATAGGATAGGATAGACGATAGGATAGGATAGAGGATAGGATAGGATAGAGGATAGGATAGGATAGAGGATAGGATAGGATAGAGGATAGGATAGGATAGAGGATAGGATAGGATAGAGGATAGGATAGGATAGAGGATAGGATAGGATAGAGGATAGGATAGGATAGAGGATAGGATAGGATAGAGGTTAGGATAGTATGGAGGATGGGATAGGATAGAGGATAGGATAGTATAGAGGATAGGATAGGATAGAGGATAGGATAGGGTAGAGGATAGGATAGGATAGAGGATAGGATAGGATAGAGGATAGGATAGGATAGAGGATAGGATAGGATAGAGGATATTTTAGGATAGAGGATAGGATAGGATAGAGGATAGGATAGGATAGAGGATATTTTAGGATAGAGGATATTTTAGGATAGAGGATAGGATAGGATAGAGGATAGGATAGGATAGAGGAAAGGATAGGATAGAGGATAGGATAGGATAGATTTTAGGATAGTATAGAGGATAGGATAGGATAGAGGATAGGATAGGATAGGGCATTGGATAGGATAGAGGATAGGATAGGATATAGGATAGGATAGGATAGAGCATAGAATTAGATAGAGGATAGGATAGAATAGAGGATAGGATAGAGGATAGGATAGGATAGAGGATAGGATAGGATAGGGGATAGGATAGGATAGGATAGCGGGGAGGATAGGATAGAGGATTGGATAGGATAGAGGATAGGATAGGATAGATTTTAGGATAGTATAGAGGATAGGATAGGATAGAGGATAGGATAGGATAGGGCATTGGATAGGATAGAGGATAGGATAGGATAGAGGATAGGATAGGATAGAGGATAGGATAGGATAGAGGATAGGATAGGATAGAGGATTGGATAGGATAGAGAATAGGATAGGATAGGGGATATTATAGGTTAGAGGATAGGATAGGATAGAGGATACGATATGATAGAGGATAGGATAGGATAGAGGATAGGATAGGATAGGATAGAGGATAGGATAAGATAGAGTATAGGGTAGGATAGAGGATAGGATAGGATAGAGGGTAGGATAGGATAGAGGATAGGATAGGATAGAGGATACGATAGGATAGAGGATAGGATAGGATAGAGGATAGGATAGGATAGAGGATAGGATAGGGTAGGATAGAGGATAGGACAGGATAGGATAGGATAGAGGATAGGATAGGATAGAGGATAGGATAGGATAGAGGATAGGATAGGATAGAGGATAGGATAGGATAGAGGATAGGATAGGATAGAGGATATTGTAGGATAGAGGATAGGATAGGATAGAGGATAGGATAGGATAGAGGATAGGATAGGATAGGATAGAGGATAGGATAGGATAGAGGATAGGATAGGATAGAGGATAGGATAGGGTAGGATAGAGGATAGGATAGGATAGGATCGGATAGAGGATAGGATAGGATAGAGGATAGGATTGGATAGAGCATATTGTAGGATAGAGGATAGGATAGGATAGAGGATAGGATAGGATAGAGGAAAGGATAGGATAGAGGATAGGATAGGAGAGATGATAGGATAGGATAGAGGATAGGATAGGATAGAGGTTAGGATAGTATAGAGGATATGATAGGATAGAGAATAGGATAGGATAGAGGATAGGATAGGATAGAGGGTAGGATAGGATAGAGGATAGGATAGGATAGAGGATAGGATACGATAGAGGATAGGATAGGATAGAGGATAGGATAGGATAGAGGATAGGGTAGGATAGAGGATAGGATAGGATAGAGGATAGGATAGGATAGAGGATAGGATAGGATAGAGGATATTGTAGGATAGAGGATAGGATAGGATAGAGGATAGGATAGGATAGAGGAAAGGATAGGATAGAGGATATGATAGGATAGAGGATAGGATAGGATAGAGGATAGGATAGGATAGAGGTTAGGATAGTATAGAGGATAGGATAGGATAGAGGATAGGATAGGATAGAGGATAGGATAGGATAGAGGGTAGGATAGGATAGAGGATAGGATAGGATAGAGGATAGGATAGGATAGAGGAAAGGATAGGATAGAGGATATGATACGATAGAGTATAGGATAGGATAGAGGATAGGATAGGATAGAGGATAGGATAGGATAGAGGATAGGATAGGATAGAGGATAGGATAGGATAGAGGATAGGATAGGATAGAGGATAGGATAGGATAGAGGATAGGATAGGATAGAGGATAGGATAGGATAGAGGATAGGATAGGATAGAGGATAGGATAGGATAGAGGATAGGATAGGATAGAGGATAGGATAGGATAGAGGATAGGATATAATACAGTATAGGATAGGATTGAGTATAGGATGGGATAGAGGATAGGATAGGGTATTCGATAGGATAGAGGATAGTATAGGATAGAGGGTAGGATAGGATAGAGGATAGGATAGGGTAGAGGATAGGATAGGACAGAGTATACGATATGATAGAGGATAGGAAAGAGGATAGGATATAATACAGTATAGGATAGGATTGAGTATAGGATGGGATAGAGGATAGGATAGGGTATTGGATAGGATAGAGGATAGGATAGGATAGAGGATAGGATAGGATAGTGGATAGGATAGGATAGAGGATAGGATAGGATAGAGGATCGGATAGGATAGAGGATAGGATAGGATAGAGGATAGGATAGGATAGAGGATAGGATAGGATAGAGGATAGGATAGGATAGAGGATAGGATAGGATAGAGGATAGGATAGGATAGAGGATAGGATAGGATAGAGGATAGGATAGGATAGAGGATAGGATAGGATAGAGGATAGGATAGGATGGAGGATATTGTAGGATAGAGGATACAATAGGATATAGGATAGGATAGAGGATAGGATAGGATAGAGGATAGGATAGGATAGAGGATAGGATAGGATAGAGGATAGGATAGGATAGAGGATAGGATAGGATAGGATAGAGGATAGGATAGGATAGAGGATAGGATAGGATAGAGGATAGGATAGGATAGAGGATAGGATAGGATAGAGGATAGGATAGGATAGAGGATAGGATAGGATAGAGGATAGGATAGGATAGCGGGGAGGATAGGATAGAGGATAGGATAGGATAGAGGATAGGATAGGATAGAGGATAGGATAGTATAGGATAGAGGATAGGATAGGATAGAGGGTAGGGTAGAATTTGGATAGGATACAGGATAGGATAGAATCGAGGATAGGATAGGATAAAGGATAGGATAGGATAGAGGATACGATATGATAGAGGATAGGAAAGAGGATAGGATATAATACAGTATAGGATAGGATTGAGTATAAGATGGGATAGAGGATACGATAGGGTATTGGATAGGATAGAGGATAGGATAGGATAGAGGATAGGATAGGATAGAGGATAGGATAGGATAGAGGATAGGAAAGGATAGAGGATAGGATAGGATAGAGGATAGGATAGGATAGAGGATAGGATAGGATAGAGGATAGGATAGGATAGAGGATAGGATAGGATAGGATAGAGGATAGGATAGAGGATAGGATAGAGGATAGGATAGAGGATAGGATAGAGGATAGGATAGGATAGAGGATAGGATAGGATAGAGGATAGGATAGGATAGAGGATAGGATAGGATAGGATAGACGATAGGATAGGATAGAGGATAGGATAGTATAGAGGATAGGATAGGATAGAGGTTAGGATAGTATAGAGGATAGGATAGGATAGAGGATAGGATAGGATAGAGGATAGGATAGGATAGAGGGTAGGATAGGATAGAGGATAGGATAGGATAGAGGATAGGATAGGATAGAGGAAAGGATAGGATAGAGGATATGATACGATAGAGTATAGGATAGGATAGAGGATAGGATAGGATAGAGGATAGGATAGGATAGAGGATAGGATAGGATAGAGGATAGGATAGGATAGAGGATAGGATAGGATAGAGGATAGGATAGGATAGAGGATAGGATAGGATAGAGGATAGGATAGGATAGAGGATAGGATAGGATAGAGGATAGGATAGGATAGAGGATAGGATAGGATAGAGGATAGGATATAATACAGTATAGGATAGGATTGAGTATAGGATGGGATAGAGGATAGGATAGGGTATTCGATAGGATAGAGGATAGTATAGGATAGAGGGTAGGATAGGATAGAGGATAGGATAGGGTAGAGGATAGGATAGGACAGAGTATACGATATGATAGAGGATAGGAAAGAGGATAGGATATAATACAGTATAGGATAGGATTGAGTATAGGATGGGATAGAGGATAGGATAGGGTATTGGATAGGATAGAGGATAGGATAGGATAGAGGATAGGATAGGATAGTGGATAGGATAGGATAGAGGATAGGATAGGATAGAGGATCGGATAGGATAGAGGATAGGATAGGATAGAGGATAGGATAGGATAGAGGATAGGATAGGATAGAGGATAGGATAGGATAGAGGATAGGATAGGATAGAGGATAGGATAGGATAGAGGATAGGATAGGATAGAGGATAGGATAGGATAGAGGATAGGATAGGATAGAGGATAGGATAGGATGGAGGATATTGTAGGATAGAGGATACAATAGGATATAGGATAGGATAGAGGATAGGATAGGATAGAGGATAGGATAGGATAGAGGATAGGATAGGATAGAGGATAGGATAGGATAGAGGATAGGATAGGATAGGATAGAGGATAGGATAGGATAGAGGATAGGATAGGATAGAGGATAGGATAGGATAGAGGATAGGATAGGATAGAGGATAGGATAGGATAGAGGATAGGATAGGATAGAGGATAGGATAGGATAGAGGATAGGATATAATACAGTATAGGATAGGATTGAGTATAGGATGGGATAGAGGATAGGATAGGGTATTCGATAGGATAGAGGATAGTATAGGATAGAGGGTAGGATAGGATAGAGGATAGGATAGGGTAGAGGATAGGATAGGACAGAGTATACGATATGATAGAGGATAGGAAAGAGGATAGGATATAATACAGTATAGGATAGGATTGAGTATAGGATGGGATAGAGGATAGGATAGGGTATTGGATAGGATAGAGGATAGGATAGGATAGAGGATAGGATAGGATAGTGGATAGGATAGGATAGAGGATAGGATAGGATAGAGGATCGGATAGGATAGAGGATAGGATAGGATAGAGGATAGGATAGGATAGAGGATAGGATAGGATAGAGGATAGGATAGGATAGAGGATAGGATAGGATAGAGGATAGGATAGGATAGAGGATAGGATAGGATAGAGGATAGGATAGGATAGAGGATAGGATAGGATAGAGGATAGGATAGGATAGAGGATAGGATAGGATGGAGGATATTGTAGGATAGAGGATACAATAGGATATAGGATAGGATAGAGGATAGGATAGGATAGAGGATAGGATAGGATAGAGGATAGGATAGGATAGAGGATAGGATAGGATAGAGGATAGGATAGGATAGGATAGAGGATAGGATAGGATAGAGGATAGGATAGGATAGAGGATAGGATAGGATAGAGGATAGGATAGGATAGAGGATAGGATAGGATAGAGGATAGGATAGGATAGCGGGGAGGATAGGATAGAGGATAGGATAGGATAGAGGATAGGATAGGATAGAGGATAGGATAGTATAGGATAGAGGATAGGATAGGATAGAGGGTAGGGTAGAATTTGGATAGGATACAGGATAGGATAGAATCGAGGATAGGATAGGATAAAGGATAGGATAGGATAGAGGATACGATATGATAGAGGATAGGAAAGAGGATAGGATATAATACAGTATAGGATAGGATTGAGTATAAGATGGGATAGAGGATACGATAGGGTATTGGATAGGATAGAGGATAGGATAGGATAGAGGATAGGATAGGATAGAGGATAGGATAGGATAGAGGATAGGAAAGGATAGAGGATAGGATAGGATAGAGGATAGGATAGGATAGAGGATAGGATAGGATAGAGGATAGGATAGGATAGAGGATAGGATAGGATAGGATAGAGGATAGGATAGAGGATAGGATAGAGGATAGGATAGAGGATAGGATAGAGGATAGGATAGGATAGAGGATAGGATAGGATAGAGGATAGGATAGGATAGAGGATAGGATAGGATAGGATAGACGATAGGATAGGATAGAGGATAGGATAGTATAGAGGATAGGATAGGATAGAGGTTAGGATAGTATAGAGGATAGGATAGGATAGAGGATAGGATAGGATAGAGGATAGGATAGGATAGAGGGTAGGATAGGATAGAGGATAGGATAGGATAGAGGATAGGATAGGATAGAGGAAAGGATAGGATAGAGGATATGATACGATAGAGTATAGGATAGGATAGAGGATAGGATAGGATAGAGGATAGGATAGGATAGAGGATAGGATAGGATAGAGGATAGGATAGGATAGAGGATAGGATAGGATAGAGGATAGGATAGGATAGAGGATAGGATAGGATAGAGGATAGGATAGGATAGAGGATAGGATAGGATAGAGGATAGGATAGGATAGAGGATAGGATAGGATAGAGGATAGGATAGGATAGAGGATAGGATAGGATAGAGGATAGGATATAATACAGTATAGGATAGGATTGAGTATAGGATGGGATAGAGGATAGGATAGGGTATTCGATAGGATAGAGGATAGTATAGGATAGAGGGTAGGATAGGATAGAGGATAGGATAGGGTAGAGGATAGGATAGGACAGAGTATACGATATGATAGAGGATAGGAAAGAGGATAGGATATAATACAGTATAGGATAGGATTGAGTATAGGATGGGATAGAGGATAGGATAGGGTATTGGATAGGATAGAGGATAGGATAGGATAGAGGATAGGATAGGATAGTGGATAGGATAGGATAGAGGATAGGATAGGATAGAGGATCGGATAGGATAGAGGATAGGATAGGATAGAGGATAGGATAGGATAGAGGATAGGATAGGATAGAGGATAGGATAGGATAGAGGATAGGATAGGATAGAGGATAGGATAGGATAGAGGATAGGATAGGATAGAGGATAGGATAGGATAGAGGATAGGATAGGATGGAGGATATTGTAGGATAGAGGATACAATAGGATATAGGATAGGATAGAGGATAGGATAGGATAGAGGATAGGATAGGATAGAGGATAGGATAGGATAGAGGATAGGATAGGATAGAGGATAGGATAGGATAGAGGATAGGATAGGATAGGATAGAGGATAGGATACGATAGAGGATAGGATAGGATAGAGGATAGGATAGGATAGAGGATAGGGTAGGATAGAGGATAGGATAGGATAGAGGATAGGATAGGATAGAGGATAGGATAGGATAGAGGATATTGTAGGATAGAGGATAGGATAGGATAGAGGATAGGATAGGATAGAGGAAAGGATAGGATAGAGGATATGATAGGATAGAGGATAGGATAGGATAGAGGATAGGATAGGATAGAGGTTAGGATAGTATAGAGGATAGGATAGGATAGAGGATAGGATAGGATAGAGGATAGGATAGGATAGAGGGTAGGATAGGATAGAGGATAGGATAGGATAGAGGATAGCATAGGATAGAGGATAGGATAGGATAGAGGATAGGATAGGATAGAGGATAGGATAGGATAGAGGATAGGATAGGATAGAGGATAGGATAGGATAGACGATAGGATAGGATAGAGGATAGGATAGGATAGAGGATAGGATAGGATAGAGGATAGGATAGGATAGAGGATAGGATAGGATAGAGGATAGGATAGGATAGAGGATAGGATAGGATAGAGGATAGGATAGGATAGAGGATAGGATAGGATAGAGGATAGGATAGGATAGAGGATAGGATAGGATAGAGGATAGGATAGGATAGAGGTTAGGATAGTATGGAGGATGGGATAGGATAGAGGATAGGATAGTATAGAGGATAGGATAGGATAGAGGATAGGATAGGGTAGAGGATAGGATAGGATAGAGGATAGGATAGGATAGAGGATAGGATAGGATAGAGGATAGGATAGGATAGAGGATATTTTAGGATAGAGGATAGGATAGGATAGAGGATAGGATAGGATAGAGGATATTTTAGGATAGAGGATATTTTAGGATAGAGGATAGGATAGGATAGAGGATAGGATAGGATAGAGGATAGGATAGGATAGAGGATAGGATAGGATAGATTTTAGGATAGTATAGAGGATAGGATAGGATAGAGGATAGGATAGGATAGGGCATTGGATAGGATAGAGGATAGGATAGGATATAGGATAGGATAGGATAGAGCATAGAATTAGATAGAGGATAGGATAGAATAGAGGATAGGATAGAGGATAGGATAGGATAGAGGATAGGATAGGATAGGGGATAGGATAGGATAGAGGATAGGATAGGATAGCGGGGAGGATAGGATAGAGGATTGGATAGGATAGAGGATAGGATAGGATAGATTTTAGGATAGTATAGAGGATAGGATAGGATAGAGGATAGGATAGGATAGGGCATTGGATAGGATAGAGGATAGGATAGGATAGAGGATAGGATAGGATAGAGGATAGGATAGGATAGAGGATAGGATAGGATAGAGGATTGGATAGGATAGAGGATAGGATAGGATAGGATAGAGGGTAGTGTAGAATTTGGATAGGATACAGAATAGGATAGAATAGAGGATAGGATAGGATAGAGAATAGGATAGGATAGAGGATAGGATAGGATAGAGGATAGGATAGGATAGAGGATAGGATAGGATAGAGGATAGGATAGGATAGAGGATAGGATAGGATAGAGGATAGGGTAGGATAGAGGATAGGATAGGATAGAGGATAGGATAGGATAGAGGATAGGATAGGATAGAGGATAGGATAGGATAGAGGATAGGATAGGATAGAGGATAGGATAGGATAGAGGATAGGATAGGATAGAGGATAGGATAGGATAGACGATAGGATAGGATAGAGGATAGGATAGGATAGAGGATAGGATAGGATAGAGGATAGGATAGGATAGAGGATAGGATAGGATAGAGGATAGGATAGGATAGAGGATAGGATAGGATAGAGGACAGGATAGGATAGAGGATAGGATAGGATAGAGGATATTATAGGATAGAGGATAGGATAGGATAGAGGATAGGATAGGATAGAGGTTAGGATAGTATGGAGGATGGGATAGGATAGAGGATAGGATAGGATAGAGGATAGGATAGGATAGAGGATAGGATAGGATCGAGGATAGGATAGAATTTGGATAGGATACAGGATAGGATAGAATAGAGGATAGGATAGGATAGAGGACAGGATAGGATAGAGGATACGATATGATAGAGGATAGGAAAGAGGATAGGATATAATACAGTATAGGATAGGATTGAGTATAGGATGGGATAGAGGATATTATAGGGTAGAGGATAGGATAGGATAGAGGATATGATACGATAGAGGATAGGAAAGAGGATAGGATATAATACAGTATAGGATAAGATTGAGTATAGGATGCGATAGAGGATAGGATAGGGTATTCGATAGGATAGAGGATAGGATAGGGTAGAGGATAGGATAGGATAGAGGATAGGATAGGGTAGAGGATAGGATAGGATAGAGGATACGATATGATAGAGGATAGGAAAGAGGATAGGATATAATACAGTATAGGATAGGATTGAGTATAGGATGGGATAGAGGATAGGATAGGATAGGGGATAGGATAGGATAGAGGATAGGATAGGATAGAGGATAGGATAGGATAGAGGATAGGATAGGATAGAGGATAGGATAGGATAGAGGATAGGATAGTATAGGATAGAGGATAGGATAGGATAGAGGATAGGATAGGATAGAGGATAGGATAGGGTAGAGGATAGGATAGGATAGAGGATACGATATGATAGAGGATAGGAAAGAGGATAGGATATAATACAGTATAGGATAGGATTGAGTATAGGATGGGATAGAGGATAGGATAGGATAGGGGATAGGATAGGATAGAGGATAGGATAGAGGATAGGATAGGATAGAGGATAGGATAGGATAGAGGATAGGATAGGATAGAGGATAGGATAGGATAGAGGATAGGATAGTATAGGATAGAGGATAGGATAGGATAGAGGATAGGATAGGATAGAGGATAGGATAGGATAGGATAGAGGATAGGATAGGATAGAGGATATTGTAGGATAGAGGATAGGATAGGATAGAGGATAGGATAGGATAGAGGTTAGGATAGTATGGAGGATGGAATAGGATAGAGGATAGGATAGGATAGAGGATTGGATAGGATAGAGGATAGGATAGGATCGAGGATAGGATAGGATAGAGGAGAGGATAGGATAGAGGATAGGATAGGATAGAGGATTGGATAGGATAGAGGATAGGATAGGATAGGATAGAGGGTAGGGTAGAATTTGGATAGGATACAGGATAGGATAGAATAGAGGATAGGATAGGATAGAGAATAGGATAGGATAGAGGATATTATAGGTTAGAGGATAGGATAGGATAGAGGATACGATATGATACAGGATAGGAAAGACGATAGGATATAATACAGTATAGGATAGGATTGAGTATAGGATGGGATAGAGGATAGGATAGGGTCTTGGATAGGATAGAGGATAGGTTAGGATAGAGGATAGGATAGGATAGAGGATATTGTAGGATAGAGGATAGGATAGGATAGAGTATAGGATAGGATAGAGGATAGGATAGGATAGAGGGTAGGATAGGATAGAGGATAGGATAGGATAGAGGATAGGATAGGATAGAGGATAGGATAGGATAGAGTATAGGATAGGATAGAGGATAGGATAGGATAGAGGGTAGGATAGGATAGAGGATAGGATAGGATAGAGGATAGGATAGGATAGAGGATAGGATAGGATAGAGGAGAGGATAGGATAGAGGATAGGATAGGATAGAGGATAGGATAGGATAGGGGATAGGATAGGATAGAGGATAGGATAATATAGCGGGGAGGATAGGATAGAGGATAGGATAGGATAGGGGATATAATAGGATAGAGGATAGGATAGTATAGGATAGAGGATAGGATAGGATAGAGGGTAGGGTAGAATTTGGATAGGATACAGGATAGGATAGAATAGAGGATAGGATAGGATAGAGGACAGGATAGGATAGAGGATACGATATGATAGAGGATAGGAAAGAGGATAGGACATAATACAGTATAGGATAGGATTGAGTATAGGATGGGATAGAGGATACGATAGGGTATTGGATAGGATAGAGGATAGGATAGGATAGAGGATAGGATAGGATAGAGGATAGGATAGGATAGAGGATAGGATAGGCTAGAGGATAGGATAGGATAGGATAGATGATAGGATAGAGGAGAGGATAGAGGATAGGTTAGGATAGAGGATAGTATAGGATAGAGGATAGGATAGGATAGGATAGAGGATAGGATAGGATAGAGGATAGGATAGGATAGAGGATAGGATAGGATAGAGGATAGGATAGGATAGGATCGAGGATAGGATAGAATTTGGATAGGATACAGGATAGGATAGAATAGAGGATAGGATAGGATAGAGGACAGGATAGGATAGAGGATACGATATGATAGAGGATAGGAAAGAGGATAGGATATAATACAGTATAGGATAGGATTGAGTATAGAATGGGATAGAGGATACGATAGGGTATTGGATAGGATAGAGGATAGGATAGGATAGAGGATAGGATAGGATAGAGGATGGGATAGGCTAGAGGATAGGATAGAGGAGAGGATAGAGGATAGGTTAGGATAGAGGATAGGATAGGATAGAGGATAGGATAGGATAGGATAGAGGATAGGATAGGATAGGATAGAGGATAGGATAGGATAGAGGATAGGATAGGATAGGATAGAGGAGAGGATAGGATAGAGGATAGGATAGGATAGAGGATAGGATAGAATAGAGGATAGGATAGGATAGAGTATAGGATAGGATAGAGAATAGGATAGGATAGAGGATATTATAGGGTAGAGGATAGGATAGGATAGAGGATATGATACGATAGAGGATAGGAAAGAGGATAGGATATAATACAGTATAGGATAAGATTGAGTATAGGATGCGATAGAGGATAGGATAGGGTATTCGATAGGATAGAGGATAGGATAGGGTAGAGGATAGGATAGGATAGAGGATAGGATAGGGTAGAGGATAGGATAGGATAGAGGATACGATATGATAGAGGATAGGAAAGAGGATAGGATATAATACAGTATAGGATAGGATTGAGTATAGGATGGGATAGAGGATAGGATAGGATAGGGGATAGGATAGGATAGAGGATAGGATAGAGGATAGGATAGGATAGAGGATAGGATAGGATAGAGGATAGGATAGGATAGAGGATAGGATAGTATAGGATAGAGGATAGGATAGGATAGAGGATAGGATAGGATAGAGGATAGGATAGGGTAGAGGATAGGATAGGATAGAGGATACGATATGATAGAGGATAGGAAAGAGGATAGGATATAATACAGTATAGGATAGGATTGAGTATAGGATGGGATAGAGGATAGGATAGGATAGGGGATAGGATAGGATAGAGGATAGGATAGAGGATAGGATAGGATAGAGGATAGGATAGGATAGAGGATAGGATAGGATAGAGGATAGGATAGTATAGGATAGAGGATAGGATAGGATAGAGGATAGGATAGGATAGAGGATAGGATAGGATAGAGGATAGGATAGGATAGAGGATATTGTAGGATAGAGGATAGGATAGGATAGAGGATAGGCTAGGATAGAGGTTAGGATAGTATGGAGGATGGTATAGGATAGAGGATAGGATAGGATAGAGGATAGGATAGGATAGAGGATAGGATAGGATCGAGGATAGGATAGGATAGAGGAGTGGATAGGATAGAGGATAGGATAGGATAGAGGATTGGATAGGATAGAGGATAGGATAGGATAGGATAGAGGGTAGGGTAGAATTTGGATAGGATACAGGATAGGATAGAATAGAGGATAGGATAGGATAGAGAATAGGATAGGATAGAGGATATTATAGGTTAGAGGATAGGATAGGATAGAGGATACGATATGATACAGGATAGGAAAGACGATAGGATATAATACAGTATAGGATAGGATTGAGTATAGGATGGGATAGAGGATAGGATAGGGTCTTGGATAGGATAGAGGATAGGTTAGGATAGAGGATAGGATAGGATAGAGGATATTGTAGGATAGAGGATAGGATAGGATAGAGTATAGGATAGGATAGAGGATAGGATAGGATAGAGGGTAGGATAGGATAGAGGATAGGATAGGATAGAGGATAGGATAGGATAGAGGATAGGATAGGATAGAGTATAGGATAGGATAGAGGATAGGATAGGATAGAGGGTAGGATAGGATAGAGGATAGGATAGGATAGAGGATAGGATAGGATAGAGGATAGGATAGGATAGAGGAGAGGATAGGATAGAGGATAGGATAGGATAGAGGATAGGATAGGATAGGGGATAGGATAGGATAGAGGATAGGATAATATAGCGGGGAGGATAGGATAGAGGATAGGATAATATAGCGGGGAGGATAGGATAGAGGATAGGATAGGATCGGGGATATAATAGGATAGAGGATAGGATAGTATAGGATAGAGGATAGGATAGGATAGAGGGTAGGGTAGGATAGAGGATAGGATAGGATAGAGGATAGGATAGTATAGGATAGAGTATAGGATAGGATAGAGGATAGGATAGGATAGAGGATAGGATAGGATAGAGAATATTGTAGGATAGAGGATAGGATAGGTTAGAGGATAGGATAGGATAGAGGTTAGGATAGTATGGAGGATGGGATAGGATAGAGGATAGGATAGGATAGAGGATAGGATAGGATAGAGGATAGGATAGAATAGAGGATAGGATAGGATAGAGAATAGGATAGGATAGAGGATATTATAGGTTAGAGGATAGGATAGGATAGAGGATACGATATGATACAGGATAGGAAAGACGATAGGATATAATACAGTATAGGATAGGATTGAGTATAGGATGGGATAGAGGATAGGATAGGGTCTTGGATAGGATAGAGGATAGGTTAGGATAGAGGATAGGATAGGATAGAGGATATTGTAGGATAGAGGATAGGATAGGATAGAGTATAGGTTAGGATAGAGGATAGGATAGGATAGAGGGTAGGATAGGATAGAGGATAGGATAGGATAGAGGATAGGATAGGATAGAGGATAGGATAGGATAGAGTATAGGATAGGATAGAGGATAGGATAGGATAGAGGGTAGGATAGGATAGAGGATAGGATAGGATAGAGGATAGGATAGGATAGAGGATAGGATAGGATAGAGGAGAGGATAGGATAGAGGATAGGATAGGATAGAGGATAGGATAGGATAGGGGATAGGATAGGATAGAGGATAGGATAATATAGCGGGGAGGATAGGATAGAGGATAGGATAGGATAGGGGATATAATAGGATAGAGGATAGGATAGTATAGGATAGAGGATAGGATAGGATAGAGGGTAGGGTAGAATTTGGATAGGATACAGGATAGGATAGAATAGAGGATAGGATAGGATAGAGGACAGGATAGGATAGAGGATACGATATGATAGAGGATAGGAAAGAGGATAGGATATAATACAGTATAGGATAGGATTGAGTATAGGATGGGATAGAGGATACGATAGGGTATTGGATAGGATAGAGGATAGGATAGGATAGAGGATAGGATAGGATAGAGGATAGGATAGGATAGAGGATAGGATAGGCTAGAGGATAGGATAGGATAGGATAGATGATAGGATAGAGGAGAGGATAGAGGATAGGTTAGGATAGAGGATAGGATAGGATAGAGGATAGGATAGGATAGGATAGAGGATAGGATAGGATAGAGGATAGGATAGGATAGGATAGAGGAGAGGATAGGATAGAGGGTAGGATAGGATAGAGGATAGGATAGGATAGAGGATAGGATAGGATAGAGGATAGGATAGGATAGAGGAGAGGATAGGATAGAGGATAGGATAGGATAGAGGATAGGATAGGATAGGGGATAGGATAGGATAGAGGATAGGATAATATAGCGGGGAGGATAGGATAGAGGATAGGATAGGATAGGGGATATAATAGGATAGAGGATAGGATAGTATAGGATAGAGGATAGGATAGGATAGAGGGTAGGGTAGAATTTGGATAGGATACAGGATAGGATAGAATAGAGGATAGGATAGGATAGAGGACAGGATAGGATAGAGGATACGATATGATAGAGGATAGGAAAGAGGATAGGATATAATACAGTATAGGATAGGATTGAGTATAGAATGGGATAGAGGATACGATAGGGTATTGGATAGGATAGAGGATAGGATAGGATAGAGGATAGGATAGGATAGAGGATAGGATAGGATAGAGGATAGGATAGGCTAGAGGATAGGATAGGATAGGATAGATGATAGGATAGAGGAGAGGATAGAGGATAGGTTAGGATAGAGGATAGGATAGGATAGAGGATAGGATAGGATAGGATAGAGGATAGGATAGGATAGAGGATAGGATAGGATAGGATAGAGGAGAGGATAGGAAAGAGGATAGGATAGGATAGAGGATAGGATAGAATAGAGGATAGGATAGGATAGAGTATAGGATAGGATAGAGAATAGGATAGGATAGAGGATATTATAGGGTAGAGGATAGGATAGGATAGAGGATATGATACGATAGAGGATAGGATAGGATAGAGGATAGGATAGTATAGAGGATAGGATAGGATAGGGGATAGGATAGGATAGAGGATAGGATAATATAGCGGGGAGGATAGGATAGAGGATAGGATAGGATAGAGGATAGGATAGGATAGAGGGTAGGATAGGATAGAGGATAAGATAGGATAGAGGATAGGATAGGATAGAGGATAGGATAGGATAGAGTATAGGATAGGATAGAGGATAGGATAGGATAGAGGGTAGGATAGGATAGAGGATAGGATAGGATAGAGGATACGTACGATAGAGGATAGGATAGGATAGAGGATAGGATAGGATAGAGGAGAGGATAGGATAGAGGATAGGATAGGATAGAGGATAGGATAGGATAGGGGATAGGATAGGATAGAGGATAGGATAATATAGCAGGGAGGATAGGATAGAGGATAGGATAGGATAGAGGATATAATAGGATAGAGGATAGGATAGTATAGGATAGAGGATAGGATAGGATAGAGGGTAGGGTAGAATTTGGATAGGATACAGGATAGGATAGAATAGAGGATAGGATAGGATAGAGGACAGGATAGGATAGAGGATACGATATGATAGAGGATAGGAAAGAGGATAGGATATAATACAGTATAGGATAGGATTGAGTATAGGATGGGATAGAGGATACGATAGGGTATTGGATAGGATAGAGGATAGGATAGGATAGAGGATAGGATAGGATAGAGGATAGGATAGGATAGAGGATAGGATAGGCTAGAGGATAGGATAGGATAGGATAGATGATAGGATAGAGGAGAGGATAGAGGATAGGTTAGGATAGAGGATAGGATAGGATAGAGGATAGGATAGGATAGGATAGAGGATAGGATAGGATAGGATAGAGGAGAGGATAGGATAGAGGATAGGATAGGATAGAGTATAGGATAGGATAGAGGATAGGATAGGATAGAGGGTAGGATAGGATAGAGGATAGGATAGGATAGAGGATAGGATAGGATAGAGGATAGGATAGGATAGAGGAGAGGATAGGATAGAGTATAGGATGCGATAGAGGATAGGATAGGATAGGGGATAGGATAGGATAGAGGATAGGATAATATAGCGGGGAGGATAGGATAGAGGATAGGATAGGATAGGGGATATAATAGGATAGAGGATAGGATAGTATAGGATAGAGGATAGGATAGGATAGAGGGTAGGGTAGAATTTGGATAGGATACAGGATAGGATAGAATAGAGGATAGGATAGGATAGAGGACAGGATAGGATAGAGGATACGATATGATAGAGGATAGGAAAGAGGATATGATATAATACAGTATAGGATAGGATTGAGTATAGGATGGGATAGAGGATACGATAGGGTATTGGATAGGATAGAGGATAGGATAGGATAGAGGATAGGATAGGATAGAGGATAGGATAGGATAGAGGATAGGATAGGCTAGAGGATAGGATAGGATAGGATAGATGATAGGATAGAGGAGAGGATAGAGGATAGGTTAGGATAGAGGATAGGATAGGATAGAGGATAGGATAGGATAGGATAGAGGATAGGATAGGATAGAGGATAGGATAGGATAGAATAGAGGATAGGATAGGATAGAGAATAGGATAGGATAGAGGATATTATAGGTTAGAGGATAGGATAGGATAGAGGATACGATATGATACATAATAGGAAAGACGATAGGATATAATACAGTATAGGATAGGATTGAGTATAGGATGGGATAGAGGATAGGATAGGGTCTTGGATAGGATAGAGGATAGGTTAGGATAGAGGATAGGATAGGATAGAGGATATTGTAGGATAGAGGATAGCATAGGATAGAGTATAGCATAGGATAGAGGATAGGATAGGATAGAGGGTAGGATAGGATAGAGGATAGGATAGGATAGAGGATAGGATAGGATAGAGGATAGGATAGGATAGAGTATAGGATAGGATAGAGGATAGGATAGGATAGAGGGTAGGATAGGATAGAGGATAGGATAGGATAGAGGATAGGATAGGATAGAGGATAGGATAGGATAGAGGAGAGGATAGGATAGAGGATAGGATAGGATAGAGGATAGGATAGGATAGGGGATAGGATAGGATAGAGGATAGGATAATATAGCGGGGAGGATAGGATAGAGGATAGGATAGGATAGGGGATATAATAGGATAGAGGATAGGATAGTATAGGATAGAGGATAGGATAGGATAGAGGGTAGGGTAGAATTTGGATAGGATACAGGATAGGATAGAATAGAGGATAGGATAGGATAGAGGACAGGATAGGATAGAGGATACGATATGATAGAGGATAGGAAAGAGGATAGGATATAATACAGTATAGGATAGGATTGAGTATAGGATGGGATAGAGGATACGATAGGGTATTGGATAGGATAGAGGATAGGATAGGATAGAGGATAGGATAGGATAGAGGATAGGATAGGATAGAGGATAGGATATGATAGAGGATAGGATAGGCTAGAGGATAGGATAGGATTGGATAGATGATAGCATAGAGGAGAGGATAGAGGATAGGTTAGGATAGAGGATAGGATAGGATAGAGGATAGGATAGGATAGGATAGAGGATAGGATAGGATAGAGGATAGGATAGGATAGGATAGAGGAGAGGATAGGATAGAGGATAGGATAGGATAGAGGATAGGATAGAATAGAGGATAGGATAGGATAGAGTATAGGATAGGATAGAGAATAGGATAGGATAGAGGGTAGGATAGGATAGAGGATAGGATAGGATAGAGGATAGGATAGGATAGAGGATAGGATAGGATAGAGGATAGGATAGGATAGAGGATAGGATAGGCTAGAGGATAGGATAGGATAGGATAGATGATAGGATAGAGGAGAGGATAGAGGATAGGTTAGGATAGAGGATAGGATAGGATAGAGGATAGGATAGGATAGGATAGAGGATAGGATAGGATAGAGGATAGGATAGGATAGAATAGAGGATAGGATAGGATAGAGAATAGGATAGGATAGAGGATATTATAGGTTAGAGGATAGGATAGGATAGAGGATACGATATGATACATAATAGGAAAGACGATAGGATATAATACAGTATAGGATAGGATTGAGTATAGGATGGGATAGAGGATAGGATAGGGTCTTGGATAGGATAGAGGATAGGTTAGGATAGAGGATAGGATAGGATAGAGGATATTGTAGGATAGAGGATAGCATAGGATAGAGTATAGGATAGGATAGAGGATAGGATAGGATAGAGGGTAGGATAGGATAGAGGATAGGATAGGATAGAGGATAGGATAGGATAGAGGATAGGATAGGATAGAGTATAGGATAGGATAGAGGATAGGATAGGATAGAGGGTAGGATAGGATAGAGGATAGGATAGGATAGAGGATAGGATAGGATAGAGGATAGGATAGGATAGAGGAGAGGATAGGATAGAGGATAGGATAATATAGCGGGGAGGATAGGATAGAGGATAGGATAGGATAGGGGATATAATAGGATAGAGGATAGGATAGTATAGGATAGAGGATAGGATAGGATAGAGGGTAGGGTAGAATTTGGATAGGATACAGGATAGGATAGAATAGAGGATAGGATAGGATAGAGGACAGGATAGGATAGAGGATACGATATGATAGAGGATAGGAAAGAGGATAGGATATAATACAGTATAGGATAGGATTGAGTATAGGATGGGATAGAGGATACGATAGGGTATTGGATAGGATAGAGGATAGGATAGGATAGAGGATAGGATAGGATAGAGGATAGGATAGGATAGAGGATAGGATAGGATAGAGGATAGGATAGGCTAGAGGATAGGATAGGATAGGATAGATGATAGCATAGAGGAGAGGATAGAGGATAGGTTAGGATAGAGGATAGGATAGGATAGAGGATAGGATAGGATAGGATAGAGGATAGGATAGGATAGAGGATAGGATAGGATAGGATAGAGGAGAGGATAGGATAGAGGATAGGATAGGATAGAGGATAGGATAGGATAGGATAGAGGAGAGGATAGGATAGAGGATAGGATAGGATAGAGGATAGGATAGAATAGAGGATAGGATAGGATAGAGTATAGGATAGGATAGAGAATAGGATAGGATAGAGGGTAGGATAGGATAGAGGATAGTATAGGATAGAGGATACGATACGATAGAGGATAGGATAGGATAGAGGATAGGATAGGATAGAGGAGAGGATAGGATAGAGGATAGGATAGGATAGAGGATAGGATAGGATAGGGGATAGGATAGGATAGAGGATAGGATAATATAGCGGGGAGGATAGGATAGAGGATAGGTTAGGATAGAGGATATAATAGGATAGAGGATAGGATAGTATAGGATAGAGGATAGGATAGGATAGAGGGTAGGGTAGAATTTGGATAGGATACAGGATAGGATAGAATAGAGGATAGGATAGGATAGAGGACAGGATAGGATAGAGGATACGATATGATAGAGGATAGGAAAGAGGATAGGATATAATACAGTATAGGATAGGATTGAGTATAGGATGGGATAGAGGATACGATAGGGTATTGGATAGGATAGAGGATAGGATAGGATAGAGGATAGGATAGGATAGAGGATAGGATAGGATAGAGGATAGGATAGGCTAGAGGATAGGATAGGATAGGATAGATGATAGGATAGAGGAGAGGATAGAGGATAGGTTAGGATAGAGGATAGGATAGGATAGAGGATAGGATAGGATAGGATAGAGGATAGGATAGGATAGAGGATAGGATAGGATAGGATAGAGGAGAGGATAGGATAGAGGATAGGATAGGATAGAGGATAGGATAGAATAGAGGATAGGATAGGATAGAGTATAGGATAGGATAGAGAATAGGATAGGATAGAGGATATTATAGGGTAGAGGATAGGATAGGATAGAGGATATGATACGATAGAGGATAGGATAGGATAGAGGATAGGATAGGATAGAGGAGAGGATAGGATAGAGGATAGGATAGGAAAGAGGATAGGATATAATACAGTATAGGATAGGATTGAGTATAGGATGGGATAGAGGATACGATAGGGTATTGGATAGGATAGAGGATAGGATAGGATAGAGGATAGGATAGGATAGAGGATAGGATAGGATAGAGGATAGGATAGGCTAGAAGATAGGATAGGATAGGATAGATGATAGGATAGAGGAGAGGATAGAGGATAGGTTAGGATAGAGGATAGGATAGGATAGAGGATAGGATAGGATAGGATAGAGGATAGGACAGGATAGAGGATAGGATAGGATAGGATAGAGGAGAGGATAGGATAGAGGATAGGATAGGATAGAGTATAGGATAGGATAGAGGATAGGATAGGATAGAGGGTAGGATAGGATAGAGGATAGGATAGGATAGAGGATAGGATAGGATAGAGGATAGGATAGGATAGAGGAGAGGATAGGATAGAGGA
This sequence comes from Halictus rubicundus, assembly GCF_050948215.1. Taxonomy (NCBI): domain Eukaryota; kingdom Metazoa; phylum Arthropoda; class Insecta; order Hymenoptera; family Halictidae; genus Halictus; species Halictus rubicundus. The sequence goes on along the minus strand of NW_027489018.1, from coordinate 41,634 downwards.
TAGGATAGGATAGAGGATAGGATAGGATAGGGGATAGGATAGGATAGAGGATAGGATAATATAGCGGGGAGGATAGGATAGAGGATAGGATAGGATAGGGGATATAATAGGATAGAGGATAGGATAGTATAGGATAGAGGATAGGATAGGATAGAGGGTAGGGTAGAATTTGGAAAGGATACAGGATAGGATAGAATAGTGGATAGGATAGGATAGAGGACAGGATAGGATAGAGGATACGATATGATAGAGGATAGGAAAGAGGATAGGATATAATACAGTATAGGATAGGATTGAGTATAGGATGGGATAGAGGATACGATAGGGTATTGGATAGGATAGAGGATAGGATAGGATAGAGGATAGGATAGGATAGAGGATAGGATAGGATAGAGGATAGGATAGGCTAGAGGATAGGATGGAATAGGATAGATGATAGGATAGAGGAGAGGATAGAGGATAGGTTAGGATAGAGGATAGGATAGGATAGAGGATAGGATAGGATAGGATAGAGGATAGGATAGGATAGAGGATAGGATAGGATAGGATAGAGGAGAGGATAGGATAGAGGATAGGATAGGATAGAGGATAGGATAGAATAGAGGATAGGATAGGATAGAGTATAGGATAGGATAGAGAATAGGATAGGATAGAGGATATTATAGGGTAGAGGATAGGATAGGATAGAGGATATGATACGATAGAGGATAGGATAGGATAGAGGATAGGATAGGATAGAGGAGAGGATAGGATAGAGGATAGGATAGGATAGAGGATAGGATAGGATAGGGGATAGGATAGGATAGAGGATAGGATAATATAGCGGGTAGGATAGGATAGAGGATAGGATAGGATAGAGGATAGGGTAGGATAGAGGGTAGGATAGGATAGAGGATAGGATAGGATAGAGGATAGGATAGGATAGAGGGTAGGATAGGATAGAGGATAGGATAGGATAGAGGATACGATACGATACAGGATAGGATAGGATAGAGGATAGGATAGGATAGAGGAGAGGATAGGATAGAGGATAGGATAGGATAGAGGATAGGATAGGATAGGGGATAGGATAGGATAGAGGATAGGATAATATAGCGGGGAGGATAGGATAGAGGATAGGATAGGATAGAGGATATAATAGGATAGAGGATAGGATAGTATAGGATAGAGGATAGGATAGGATAGAGGGTAGGGTAGAATTTGGATAGGATACAGGATAGGATAGAATAGAGGATAGGATAGGATAGAGGACAGGATAGGATAGAGGATACGATATGATAGAGGATAGGAAAGAGGATAGGATATAATAAAGTATAGGATTGGATTGAGTATAGGATGGGATAGAGGATACGATAGGGTGTTGGATAGGATAGAGGATAGGATAGGATAGAGGATAGGATAGGATAGAGGATAGGATAGGATAGAGGATAGGATAGGATAGAGGATAGGATAGGCTAGAGGATAGGATAGGATAGGATAGATGATAGGATAGAGGAGAGGATAGAGGATAGGTTAGGATAGAGGATAGGATAGGATAGAGGATAGGATAGGATAGGATAGAGGATAGGATAGGATAGAGGATAGGATAGGATAGGATAGAGGAGAGGATAGGATAGAGGATAGGATAGGATAGAGGATAGGATAGAATAGAGGATAGGATAGGATAGAGTATAGGATAGTATAGAGAATAGGATAGGATAGAGGATATTATAGGGTAGAGGATCGGATAGGATAGAGGATATGATACGATAGAGGATAGGAAAGAGGATAGGATATAATACAGTATAGGATAAGATTGAGTATAGGATGCGATAGAGGATAGGATAGAGGATAGGATAGGATAGAGGATAGGATAGGATAGAGGATAGGATAGGGTAGAGGATAGGATAGGATAGGGGATACGATATGATAGAGGATAGGAAAGAGGATAGGATATAATACAGTATAGGATAGGATTGAGTATAGGATGGGATAGAGGATAGGATAGGGTATTGGATAGGATAGAGGATAGGATAGGATAGAGGATAGGATAGGATAGAGGATAGGATAGGATAGAGGATAGGATAGGATAGAGGATAGGATAGGATAGAGGATAGGATAGGATAGAGGATAGGATAGGATAGAGGATAGGATAGGATAGAGGATAGGATAGGATAGAGGATAGGATAGGATAGAGGATAGGATAGGATAGAGGATAGGATAGGATAGAGGATAGGATAGGATAGAGGATAGGATAGGATAGAGGATAGGATAGGATAGAGGATAGGATAGGATAGAGGATAGGATAGGATAGAGGATAGGATAGGATAGAGGATAGGATAGGATAGAGGATAGGATAGGATAGAGGATAGGATAGGATAGAGGATAGGATAGGATAGAGGATAGGATAGGATAGAGGATAGGATAGGATAGAGGATAGGATAGGATAGAGGATAGGATAGGATAGGGGATATTGTAGGATAGAGGATATAATAGGATATAGGATAGGATAGAGGATAGGATAGGATAGAGGAGAGGATAGGATAGAGGATAGGATAGGATAGAGGATAGGATATAATACAGTATAGGATAGGATTGAGTATAGGATGGGATAGAGGGTAGGATAGGGTATTCGATAGGATAGAGGATAGCATAGGATAGAGGATAGGATAGGATAGAGGATAGGATAGGATAGAGTATAGGATAGGATAGAGGATAGGATAGGGTAGAGGATAGGATAGGATAGAGTATAGGATAGGATAGAGAATAGGATAGGATAGAGGATATTATAGGGTAGAGGATAGGATAGGATAGAGGATATGATACGATAGAGGATAGGAAAGAGGATAGGATATAATACAGTATAGGATAAGATTGAGTATAGGATGCGATAGAGGATAGGATAGAGGATAGGATAGGATAGAGGATAGGATAGGATAGAGGATAGGATAGGGTAGAGGATAGGATAGGATAGGGGATACGATATGATAGAGGATAGGAAAGAGCATAGGATATAATACAGTATAGGATAGGATTGAGTATAGGATGGGATAGAGGATAGGATAGAGGATAGGATAGGATAGAGGATAGGATAGGATAGAGGATAGGATAGGATAGGGGATAGGATAGGATAGAGGATAGGATAATATAGCGGGGAGGAAAGGATAGATGATAGGATAGGATAGAGGATATAATAGGATAGAGGATAGGATAGTATAGGATAGAGGATAGGATAGGATAGAGGGTAGGGTAGAATTTGGATAGGATACAGGATAGGACAGAATAGAGGATAGGATAGGATAGAGGATAGGATAGGATAGAGGATACGATATGATAGAGGATAGGAAAGAGGATAGGATATAATACAGTATAGGATAGGATTGAGTATAGGATGGGATAGAGGATACGATAGGGTATTGGATAGGATAGAGGATAGGATAGGATAGAGGATAGGATAGGATAGAGGATAGTATAGGATAGAGGATAGGATAGGATAGAGGATAGGATAGGATAGAGGATAGGATAGGATAGAGGATACGATATGATAGAGGATAGGAAAGAGGATAGGATATAATACAGTATAGGATAGGATTGAGTATAGGATGGGATAGAGGATACGATAGGGTATTGGATAGGATAGAGGATAGGATAGGATAGAGGATAGGATAGGATAGAGGATAGGATAGGATAGAGGATAGGATAGGATAGAGGATAGGATAGGATAGAGGATAGGATAGGCTAGAGGATAGGATAGGATAGGATAGAGGATAGGATAGAGGATAGGATAGAGGATAGGATAGAGGATAGGATAGAGGATAGGATAGAGGATAGGATAGGATAGAGGATAGGATAGGATAGAGGATAGGATAGGATAGAGGATAGGATAGGATAGAGGATAGGATTGGATAGAGGATAGGATAGGATAGAGGATAGGATAGGATAGAGGATAGGATAGGATAGAGGATAGGATAGGATAGAGGATAGGATAGGATAGAGGATAGGATAGGATAGAGGATAGGATAGGATAGGGGATAGGATAGGATAGAGGATAGGATAGAGGATAGGATAGGATAGAGGATAGGATAGGATAGAGGATAGGATAGTATAGGAGAGAGGATAGGATAGGATAGAGGATAGGATAGGATAGAGGATATTATAGGTTAGAGGATAGGATAGGATAGAGGATACGATATGATAGAGGATAGGAAAGAGGATAGGATATAATACAGTATAGGATAGGATTGAGTATAGGATGGGATAGAGGATAGGATAGGGTTTGGATAGGATAGAGGATAGGTTAGGATAGAGGATAGGATAGGATAGAGGATATTGTAGGATAGAGGATAGGATAGGATAGAGTATAGGATAGGATAGAGGATAGGATAGGATAGAGGGTAGGATAGGATAGGGGATAGGATAGGATAGAGGATACGATATGATAGAGGATAGGAAAGAGGATAGGATATAATACAGTATAGGATAGGATTGAGTATAGGATGGAATAGAGGATACGATAGGGTATTGGATAGGATAGAGGATAGGATAGGATAGAGGATAGGATAGGATAGAGGATAGGATAGGATAGAGGATAGGATAGGATAGAGGATAGGATAGGATAGAGGATAGGATAGGATAGAGGATAGGATAGGATAGAGGATGGGATAGGATAGAGGATAGGATAGGATAGAGGATAGGATAGGATAGAGGATAGGATAGGATAGAGGATAGGATAGGATAGAGGATAGGAGAGGATAGAGGATAGGATAGGATAGAGGATAGGATAGGATAGAGGATAGGATAGGATAGAGGATAGGATAGGATAGGGGATAGGATAGGATAGAGGATAGGATAGGATAGAGGATAGGATAGGATAGAGGATTGGATAGGATAGAGGATAGGATAGGATAGAGGGTAGGGTAGAATTTGGATAGGATACAGGATAGGATTGAATAGAGGATAGGATAGGATAGAGAATAGGATAGGATAGAGGATATTATAGGTTAGAGGATAGGATAGGATAGAGGATACGATATGATAGAGGATAGGAAAGAGGATAGGATATAATACAGTATAGGATAGGATTGAGTATAGGATGGGATAGAGGATAGGATAGGATAGGGGATAGGATAGGATAGAGGATAGGATAGGATAGCGGGGAGGATAGGATAGAGGATAGGATAGGATAGAGGATAGGATAGGATAGAGGATAGGATAGTATAGGATAGAGGATAGGATAGGATAGAGGATAGGATAGGATAGAGGATAGGATAGGATAGAGGATAGGATAGGATAGAGGATAGGATAGGATAGAGGATAGGATAGGATAGAGGATAGGATAGGATAGAGGATATTGTAGGATAGTGGATAGGATAGGATAGAGGATAGGATAGGATAGAGGATATGATGGGATAGAGGAGAGGATAGGATAGAGGATAGGATAGGATAGAGGATAGGATAGGATAGAGGATAGGATAGGATAGAGGATAGGATAGGATAGAGGATAGGATAGGATAGAGGATAGGATAGGATAGAGGATAGGATAGGATAGAGGATAGGATAGGATAGAGGATAGGATAGGGTAGAGGATAGGATAGGATAGAGGATAGGATAGGATAGAGGATAGGATAGGATAGAGGATAGGATAGGATAGAGGATAGGATAGGATAGAGGATAGGATAGGATAGAGGATAGGATAGGATAGAGGATAGGATAGGATAGAGGATAGGATAGGATAGAGGATAGGATAGGATAGAGGATAGGATAGGATAGAGGATAGGATAGGATAGAGGATATTGTAGGATAGAGGATATAATAGGATATAGGATAGGATAGAGGATAGGATAGGATAGAGGAGAGGATAGGATAGAGGATAGGATAGGATAGAGGATAGGATATAATACAGTATAGGATAGGATTGAGTATAGGATGGGATAGAGGATAGGATAGGGTATTCGATAGGATAGAGGATAGGATAGGATAGAGGATAGGATAGGATAGAGGATAGGATAGGATAGAGTATAGGATAGGATAGAGGATAGTATAGGGTAGAGGATAGGATAGGATAGAGGATACGATATGATAGAGGATACGATATGATAGAGGGTAGGAAAGAGGATAGGATATAATACAGTATAGGATAGGATTGAGTATAGGCTGGGATAGAGGATAGGATAGGATAGAGGATAGGATAGGGTAGAGGATAGGATAGGATAGAGGATAGGATAGGATAGAGGAGAGGATAGGATAGAGGATAGGTTAGGATAGAGGATAGGATAGGATAGGGGATAGGATAGGATAGAGGATAGGATAATATAGCGGGGAGGATAGGATAGAGGATAGGATAGGATAGAGGATATAATAGGATAGAGGATAGGATAGTATAGGATAGAGGATAGGATAGGATAGAGGGTAGGGTAGAATTTGGATAGGATGGAGGATAGGATAGGATAGAGGATAGGATAGGATAGAGGATAGGGAAGAGGATAGGATATAATACAGTATAGGATAGGATTGAGTATAGGATGGGATAGAGGGTAGGATAGGGTTTTGGATAGGATAGAGGATAGGTTAGGATAGAGGATAGGATAGGATAGAGGATAGGATAGGATAGAGGATAGGATAGGATAGAGGATAGGATAGGATAGAGGACAGGATAGGATAGAGGATATTGTAGGAGAGAGGATAGGATAGGATAGAGGATAGGATAGGATAGGGCATTGGATAGGATAGAGGATAGGATAGGATAGAGGATAGGATAGGATAGAGGATAGGATAGGATAGAGGATAGGATAGGATAGAGGATAGGATAGGATAGAGGATAGGATAGGATAGAGGATAGGATAGGATAGAGGATAGGATAGGATAGAGGATAGGATAGGATAGAGGATAGGATAGGATAGAGGATAGGATAGGATAGAGGATATGATAGGATAGAGGATAGGATAGGATAGAGGATAGGATAGGATAGAGGATAGGATAGGATAGAGGATAGGATAGGATAGAGGATAGGATAGGATAGAGGATAGGATAGGATAGAGGATAGGATAGGATAGAGGATAGGATAGGATAGAGGATAGGATAGGATAGAGGATAGGATAGGATAGAGGATAGGATAGGATAGAGGATAGGATAGGATAGAGGATAGGATAGGATAGAGGATAGGATAGGATAGAGGATAGGATAGGATAGAGGATATAATAGGATATAGGATAGGATAGAGGATAGGATAGGATAGAGGAGAGGATAGGATAGAGGATAGGATAGGATAGAGGATAGTATATAATACAGTATAGGATAGGATTGAGTATAGGATGGGATAGAGGATAGGATAGGGTATTCGATAGGATAGAGGATAGGATAGGATAGAGGATAGGATAGGATAGAGGATAGGATAGGATAGAGTATAGGATAGGATAGAGGATAGGATAGGGTAGAGGATAGGATAGGATAGAGGATACGATATGATAGAGGATACGATATGATAGAGGGTAGGAAAGAGGATAGGATATAATACAGTATAGGATAGGATTGAGTATAGGCTGGGATAGAGGATAGGATAGGATAGAGGATAGGATAGGGTAGAGGATAGGATAGGATAGAGGATAGGATAGGATAGAGGAGAGGATAGGATAGAGGATAGGTTAGGATAGAGGATAGGATAGGATAGGGGATAGGATAGGATAGAGGATAGGATAATATAGCGGGGAGGATAGGATAGAGGATAGGATAGGATAGAGGATATAATAGGATAGAGGATAGGATAGTATAGGATAGAGGATAGGATAGGATAGAGGGTAGGGTAGAATTTGGATAGGATAGAGGATAGGATAGGATAGAGGATAGGATAGGATAGAGGATATTGTAGGATAGAGGATAGGATAGGATAGAGGATAGGATAGGATAGAGGATAGGATAGGATAGAGGAGAGGATAGGATAGAGGATAGGTTAGGATAGAGGATAGGATAGGATAGGGGATAGGATAGGATAGAGGATAGGATAATATAGCGGGGAGGATAGGATAGAGGATAGGATAGGATAGAGGATATAATAGGATAGAGGATAGGATAGTATAGGATAGAGGATAGGATAGGATAGAGGGTAGGGTAGAATTTGGATAGGATAGAGGATAGGATAGGATAGAGGATATTGTAGGATAGAGGATAGGATAGGATAGAGGATAGGATAGGATAGAGGATATTATAGGTTAGAGGATAGGATAGGATAGAGGATACGATATGATAGAGGATAGGAAAGAGGATAGGATATAATACAGTATAGGATAGGATTGAGTATAGGATGGGATAGAGGATAGGATAGGGTTTTGGATAGGATAGAGGATAGGTTAGGATAGAGGATAGGATAGGATAGAGGATATTGTAGGATAGAGGATAGGATAGGATAGAGTATAGGATAGGATAGAGGATAGGATAGGATAGAGGGTAGGATAGGATAGGGGATAGGATAGGATAGAGGATAGGATAATATAGCGGGGAGGATAGGATAGAGGATAGGATAGGATAGAGGATATAATAGGATAGAGGATAGAATAGTATAGGATAGAGTATAGGATAGGTTAGAGGGTAGGGTAGAATTTGGATAGGATACAGGATAGGATAGAATAGAGGATAGGATAGGATAGAGGATAGGATAGGATAGAGGATACGATATGATAGAGGATAGGAAAGAGGATAGGATATAATACAGTATAGGATAGGATTGAGTATAGGATGGGATAGAGAATACGATAGGGTATTGGATAGGATAGAGGATAGGATAGGATAGAGGATAGGATAGGATAGAGGATAGGATAGGATAGAGGATAGGATAGGATGGAGGATAGGATAGGATCGAGGATAGGATAGGATAGAGGATAGGATAGGATAGAGGATAGGATAGGATAGAGGATAGGATAGGATAGAGGATAGGATAGGATAGAGGATAGGATAGGATAGGGGATAGGATAGGATAGAGGATAGGATAGGATAGCGGGGAGGATAGGATAGAGGATAGGATAGGATAGAGGATAGGATAGGATAGAGGATAGGATAGTATAGGATAGAGGATAGGATAGGATAGAGGATAGGATAGGATAGAGGATAGGATAGGATAGACTATATTGTAGGATAGAGGATAGGATAGGATAGAGGTTAGGATAGTATGGAGGATGGGATAGGATAGAGGATAGGATAGGATAGAGGATAGGATAGGATAGAGGATAGGATAGGATCGTGGATAGGATAGGATAGAGGAGAGGAGAGGATAGAGGATAGGATAGGATAGAGGATTGGATAGGATAGAGGATAGGATAGGATAGGATAGAGGGTAGGGTAGAATTTGGATAGGATACAGGATAGGATTGAATAGAGGATAGGATAGGATAGAGAATAGGATAGGATAGAGGATATTATAGGTTAGAGGATAGGATAGGATAGAGGATACGATATGATAGAGGATAGGAAAGGGGATAGGATATAATACAGTATAGGATAGGATTGAGTATAGGATGGGATAGAGGATAGGATAGGATAGGGGATAGGATAGGATAGAGGATAGGATAGGATAGCGGGGAGGATAGGATAGAGGATAGCATAGGATAGAGGATAGGATAGGATAGAGGATAGGATAGTATAGGATAGAGGATAGGATAGGATAGAGGATAGGATAGGATAGAGGATAGGATAGGATAGAGGATAGGATAGGATAGAGGATAGGATAGGATAGAGGATATTGTAGGATAGAGGGTATAATAGGATATAGGATAGGATAGAGGATAGGATAGGATAGAGGATAGGATAGGATAGAGGAGAGGATAGGATAGAGGATAGGATAGGATAGAGGAGAGGATAGGATAGAGGATAGGATAGGATAGAGGATAGGATAGGATAGAGGATAGGATAGGATAGAGGATAGGATAGGATAGAGGATAGGATAGGATAGAGGATAGGATAGGATAGAGGATAGGATAGGGTAGAGGATAGGATAGGATAGAGGATAGGATAGGATAGAGGATAGGATAGGATAGAGGATAGGATAGGATAGAGGATAGGATAGGATAGAGGATAGGATAGGATAGAGGATAGGATAGGATAGAGGATAGGATAGGATAGAGGATAGGATAGGATAGAGGATAGGATAGGATAGAGGATAGGATAGGATAGAGGATATTGTAGGATAGAGGATATAATAGGATAGAGGGTAGGATAGGATAGGGGATAGGATAGGATAGAGGATAGGATAATATAGCGGGGAGGATAGGATAGAGGATAGGATAGGATAGAGGATATAATAGGATAGAGGATAGGATAGTATAGGATAGAGGATAGGATAGGATAGAGGATATTGTAGGATAGAGGATAGGATAGGATAGAGTATAGGATAGGATAGAGGATAGGATAGGATAGAGGGTAGGATAGGATAGGGGATAGGATAGGATAGAGGATAGGATAATATAGCGGGGAGGATAGGATAGAGGATAGGATAGGATAGAGGATATAATAGGATAGAGGATAGGATAGTATAGGATAGAGGATAGGATAGGATAGAGGGTAGGGTAGAATTTGGATAGGATACAGGATAGGATAGAATAGAGGATAGGATAGGATAGAGGATAGGATAGGATAGAGGATAGGATAGGATAGAGGATAGGATAGGATAGAGGATAGGATAGGATAGAGGATATTGTAGGATAGAGGATATAATAGGATAGAGGGTAGGATAGGATAGGGGATAGGATAGGATAGAGGATAGGATAATATAGCGGGGAGGATAGGATAGAGGATAGGATAGGATAGAGGATATAATAGGATAGAGGATAGGATAGTATAGGATAGAGGATAGGATAGGATAGAGGGTAGGGTAGAATTTGGATAGGATAGAGGATAGGATAGGATAGAGGATATTGTAGGATAGAGGATAGGATAGGATAGAGGATAGGATAGGATAGAGGATATTATAGGTTAGAGGATAGGATAGGATAGAGGATACGATATGATAGAGGATAGGAAAGAGGATAGGATATAATACAGTATAGGATAGGATTGAGTATAGGATGGGATAGAGGATAGGATAGGGTTTTGGATAGGATAGAGGATAGGTTAGGATAGAGGATAGGATAGGATAGAGGATATTGTAGGATAGAGGATAGGATAGGATAGAGTATAGGATAGGATAGAGGATAGGATAGGATAGAGGGTAGGATAGGATAGGGGATAGGATAGGATAGAGGATAGGATAATATAGCGGGGAGGATAGGATAGAGGATAGGATAGGATAGAGGATATAATAGGATAGAGGATAGAATAGTATAGGATAGAGTATAGGATAGGTTAGAGGGTAGGGTAGAATTTGGATAGGATACAGGATAGGATAGAATAGAGGATAGGATAGGATAGAGGATAGGATAGGATAGAGGATACGATATGATAGAGGATAGGAAAGAGGATAGGATATAATACAGTATAGGATAGGATTGAGTATAGGATGGGATAGAGAATACGATAGGGTATTGGATAGGATAGAGGATAGGATAGGATAGAGGATAGGATAGGATAGAGGATAGGATAGGATAGAGGATAGGATAGGATGGAGGATAGGATAGGATCGAGGATAGGATAGGATAGAGGATAGGATAGGATAGAGGATAGGATAGGATAGAGGATAGGATAGGATAGAGGATAGGATAGGATAGAGGATAGGATAGGATAGGGGATAGGATAGGATAGAGGATAGGATAGGATAGCGGGGAGGATAGGATAGAGGATAGGATAGGATAGAGGATAGGATAGGATAGAGGATAGGATAGTATAGGATAGAGGATAGGATAGGATAGAGGATAGGATAGGATAGAGGATAGGATAGGATAGACTATATTGTAGGATAGAGGATAGGATAGGATAGAGGTTAGGATAGTATGGAGGATGGGATAGGATAGAGGATAGGATAGGATAGAGGATAGGATAGGATAGAGGATAGGATAGGATCGTGGATAGGATAGGATAGAGGAGAGGAGAGGATAGAGGATAGGATAGGATAGAGGATTGGATAGGATAGAGGATAGGATAGGATAGGATAGAGGGTAGGGTAGAATTTGGATAGGATACAGGATAGGATTGAATAGAGGATAGGATAGGATAGAGAATAGGATAGGATAGAGGATATTATAGGTTAGAGGATAGGATAGGATAGAGGATACGATATGATAGAGGATAGGAAAGGGGATAGGATATAATACAGTATAGGATAGGATTGAGTATAGGATGGGATAGAGGATAGGATAGGATAGGGGATAGGATAGGATAGAGGATAGGATAGGATAGCGGGGAGGATAGGATAGAGGATAGCATAGGATAGAGGATAGGATAGGATAGAGGATAGGATAGTATAGGATAGAGGATAGGATAGGATAGAGGATAGGATAGGATAGAGGATAGGATAGGATAGAGGATAGGATAGGATAGAGGATAGGATAGGATAGAGGATAGGATAGGATAGAGGATATTGTAGGATAGAGGGTATAATAGGATATAGGATAGGATAGAGGATAGGATAGGATAGAGGATAGGATAGGATAGAGGAGAGGATAGGATAGAGGATAGGATAGGATAGAGGAGAGGATAGGATAGAGGATAGGTTAGGATAGAGGATAGGATAGGATAGAGGATAGGATAGGATAGAGGATAGGATAGGATAGAGGATAGGATAGGATAGAGGATAGGATAGGATAGAGGATAGGATAGGGTAGAGGATAGGATAGGATAGAGGATAGGATAGGATAGAGGATAGGATAGGATAGAGGATAGGATAGGATAGAGGATAGGATAGGATAGAGGATAGGATAGGATAGAGGATAGGATAGGATAGAGGATAGGATAGGATAGAGGATAGGATAGGATAGAGGATAGGATAGGATAGAGGATATTGTAGGATAGAGGATATAATAGGATAGAGGGTAGGATAGGATAGGGGATAGGATAGGATAGAGGATAGGATAATATAGCGGGGAGGATAGGATAGAGGATAGGATAGGATAGAGGATATAATAGGATAGAGGATAGGATAGTATAGGATAGAGGATAGGATAGGATAGAGGATATTGTAGGATAGAGGATAGGATAGGATAGAGTATAGGATAGGATAGAGGATAGGATAGGATAGAGGGTAGGATAGGATAGGGGATAGGATAGGATAGAGGATAGGATAATATAGCGGGGAGGATAGGATAGAGGATAGGATAGGATAGAGGATATAATAGGATAGAGGATAGGATAGTATAGGATAGAGGATAGGATAGGATAGAGGGTAGGGTAGAATTTGGATAGGATACAGGATAGGATAGAATAGAGGATAGGATAGGATAGAGGATAGGATAGGATAGAGGATACGATATGATAGAGGATAGGAAAGAGGATAGGATATAATACAGTATAGGATAGGATTGAGTATAGGATGGAATAGAGGATACGATAGGGTATTGGATAGGATAGAGGATAGGATAGGATAGAGGATAGGATAGGATAGAGGATAGGATAGGATAGAGGATAGGATAGGATAGAGGATAGGATAGGATAGAGGATAGGATAGGATAGAGGATAGGATAGGATAGAGGATAGGATAGGATAGAGGATAGGATAGGATAGAGGATAGGATAGGATAGAGGATAGGATAGGATAGAGGATAGGATAGGATAGGGGATAGGATAGGATAGAGGATAGGATAGGATAGAGGATAGGATAGGATAGAGGATTGGATAGGATAGAGGATAGGATAGGATAGAGGGTAGGGTAGAATTTGGATAGGATACAGGATAGGATTGAATAGAGGATAGGATAGGATAGAGAATAGGATAGGATAGAGGATATTATAGGTTAGAGGATAGGATAGGATAGAGGATACGATATGATAGAGGATAGGAAAGAGGATAGGATATAATACAGTATAGGATAGGATTGAGTATAGGATGGGATAGAGGATAGGATAGGATAGGGGATAGGATAGGATAGAGGATAGGATAGGATAGCGGGGAGGATAGGATAGAGGATAGGATAGGATAGAGGATAGGATAGGATAGAGGATAGGATAGTATAGGATAGAGGATAGGATAGGATAGAGGATAGGATAGGATAGAGGATAGGATAGGATAGAGGATAGGATAGGATAGAGGATAGGATAGGATAGAGGATATTGTAGGATAGAGGATAGGATAGGATAGAGGATAGGATAGGATAGAGGATATGATAGGATAGAGGATAGGATAGGATAGAGGATAGGATAGGATAGAGGATAGGATAGGATAGAGGATAGGATAGGATAGAGGATAGGATAGGATAGAGGATAGGATAGGATAGAGGATAGGATAGGATAGAGGATAGGATAGGATAGAGGATAGGATAGGATAGAGGATAGGATAGGGTAGAGGATAGGATAGGATAGAGGATAGGATAGGATAGAGGATAGGATAGGATAGAGGATAGGATAGGATAGAGGATAGGATAGGATAGAGGATAGGATAGGATAGAGGATAGGATAGGATAGAGGATAGGATAGGATAGAGGATAGGATAGGATAGAGGATAGGATAGGATAGAGGATAGGATAGGATAGAGGATAGGATAGGATAGAGGATAGGATAGGATAGAGGATATTGTAGGATAGAGGATATAATAGGATATAGGATAGGATAGAGGATAGGATAGGATAGAGGAGAGGATAGGATAGAGGATAGGATAGGATAGAGGATAGGATATAATACAGTATAGGATAGGATTGAGTATAGGGTGGGATAGATTATAGGATAGGGTATTCGATAGGATAGAGGATAGGATAGGATAGAGGATAGGATAGGATAGAGTATAGGATAGGATAGAGGATAGTATAGGGTAGAGGATAGGATAGGATAGAGGATACGATATGATAGAGGATACGATATGATAGAGGGTAGGAAAGAGGATAGGATATAATACAGTATAGGATAGGATTGAGTATAGGCTGGGATAGAGGATAGGATAGGATAGAGGACAGGATAGGGTAGAGGATAGGATAGGATAGAGGATAGGATAGGATAGAGGAGAGGATAGGATAGAGGATAGGTTAGGATAGAGGATAGGATAGGATAGGGGATAGGATAGGATAGAGGATAGGATAATATAGCGGGGAGGATAGGATAGAGGATAGGATAGGATAGAGGATATAATAGGATAGAGGATAGGATAGTATAGGATAGAGGATAGGATAGGATAGAGGGTAGGGTAGAATTTGGATAGGATAGAGGATAGGATAGGATAGAGGATAGGATAGGATAGAGGATATTGTAGGATAGAGGATAGGATAGGATAGAGGATATTATAGGTTAGAGGAGAGGATAGGATAGAGGATAGGATAGGATAGAGGATAGGATAGGATAGAGGATAGGATAGGATAGAGGATAGGATAGGATAGAGGATAGGATAGGATAGAGGATAGGATAGGATAGAGGATAGGATAGGGTAGAGGATAGGATAGGATAGAGGATAGGATAGGATAGAGGATAGGATAGGATAGAGGATAGGATAGGATAGAGGATAGGATAGGATAGAGGATAGGATAGGATAGAGGATAGGATAGGATAGAGGATAGGATAGGATAGAGGATAGGATAGGATAGAGGATAGGATAGGATAGAGGATAGGATAGGATAGAGGATATTGTAGGATAGAGGATATAATAGGATAGAGGGTAGGATAGGATAGGGGATAGGATAGGATAGAGGATAGGATAATATAGCGGGGAGGATAGGATAGAGGATAGGATAGGATAGAGGATATAATAGGATAGAGGATAGGATAGTATAGGATAGAGGATAGGATAGGATAGAGGATATTGTAGGATAGAGGATAGGATAGGATAGAGTATAGGATAGGATAGAGGATAGGATAGGATAGAGGGTAGGATAGGATAGGGGATAGGATAGGATAGAGGATAGGATAATATAGCGGGGAGGATAGGATAGAGGATAGGATAGGATAGAGGATATAATAGGATAGAGGATAGGATAGTATAGGATAGAGGATAGGATAGGATAGAGGGTAGGGTAGAATTTGGATAGGATACAGGATAGGATAGAATAGAGGATAGGATAGGATAGAGGATAGGATAGGATAGAGGATAGGATAGGATAGAGGATAGGATAGGATAGAGGATAGGATAGGATAGAGGATATTGTAGGATAGAGGATATAATAGGATAGAGGGTAGGATAGGATAGGGGATAGGATAGGATAGAGGATAGGATAATATAGCGGGGAGGATAGGATAGAGGATAGGATAGGATAGAGGATATAATAGGATAGAGGATAGGATAGTATAGGATAGAGGATAGGATAGGATAGAGGGTAGGGTAGAATTTGGATAGGATAGAGGATAGGATAGGATAGAGGATATTGTAGGATAGAGGATAGGATAGGATAGAGGATAGGATAGGATAGAGGATATTATAGGTTAGAGGATAGGATAGGATAGAGGATACGATATGATAGAGGATAGGAAAGAGGATAGGATATAATACAGTATAGGATAGGATTGAGTATAGGATGGGATAGAGGATAGGATAGGGTTTTGGATAGGATAGAGGATAGGTTAGGATAGAGGATAGGATAGGATAGAGGATATTGTAGGATAGAGGATAGGATAGGATAGAGTATAGGATAGGATAGAGGATAGGATAGGATAGAGGGTAGGATAGGATAGGGGATAGGATAGGATAGAGGATAGGATAATATAGCGGGGAGGATAGGATAGAGGATAGGATAGGATAGAGGATATAATAGGATAGAGGATAGAATAGTATAGGATAGAGTATAGGATAGGTTAGAGGGTAGGGTAGAATTTGGATAGGATACAGGATAGGATAGAATAGAGGATAGGATAGGATAGAGGATAGGATAGGATAGAGGATACGATATGATAGAGGATAGGAAAGAGGATAGGATATAATACAGTATAGGATAGGATTGAGTATAGGATGGGATAGAGAATACGATAGGGTATTGGATAGGATAGAGGATAGGATAGGATAGAGGATAGGATAGGATAGAGGATAGGATAGGATAGAGGATAGGATAGGATGGAGGATAGGATAGGATCGAGGATAGGATAGGATAGAGGATAGGATAGGATAGAGGATAGGATAGGATAGAGGATAGGATAGGATAGAGGATAGGATAGGATAGAGGATAGGATAGGATAGGGGATAGGATAGGATAGAGGATAGGATAGGATAGCGGGGAGGATAGGATAGAGGATAGGATAGGATAGAGGATAGGATAGGATAGAGGATAGGATAGTATAGGATAGAGGATAGGATAGGATAGAGGATAGGATAGGATAGAGGATAGGATAGGATAGACTATATTGTAGGATAGAGGATAGGATAGGATAGAGGTTAGGATAGTATGGAGGATGGGATAGGATAGAGGATAGGATAGGATAGAGGATAGGATAGGATAGAGGATAGGATAGGATCGTGGATAGGATAGGATAGAGGAGAGGAGAGGATAGAGGATAGGATAGGATAGAGGATTGGATAGGATAGAGGATAGGATAGGATAGGATAGAGGGTAGGGTAGAATTTGGATAGGATACAGGATAGGATTGAATAGAGGATAGGATAGGATAGAGAATAGGATAGGATAGAGGATATTATAGGTTAGAGGATAGGATAGGATAGAGGATACGATATGATAGAGGATAGGAAAGGGGATAGGATATAATACAGTATAGGATAGGATTGAGTATAGGATGGGATAGAGGATAGGATAGGATAGGGGATAGGATAGGATAGAGGATAGGATAGGATAGCGGGGAGGATAGGATAGAGGATAGCATAGGATAGAGGATAGGATAGGATAGAGGATAGGATAGTATAGGATAGAGGATAGGATAGGATAGAGGATAGGATAGGATAGAGGATAGGATAGGATAGAGGATAGGATAGGATAGAGGATAGGATAGGATAGAGGATAGGATAGGATAGAGGATATTGTAGGATAGAGGGTATAATAGGATATAGGATAGGATAGAGGATAGGATAGGATAGAGGATAGGATAGGATAGAGGAGAGGATAGGATAGAGGATAGGATAGGATAGAGGAGAGGATAGGATAGAGGATAGGATAGGATAGAGGATAGGATAGGATAGAGGATAGGATAGGATAGAGGATAGGATAGGATAGAGGATAGGATAGGATAGAGGATAGGATAGGATAGAGGATAGGATAGGGTAGAGGATAGGATAGGATAGAGGATAGGATAGGATAGAGGATAGGATAGGATAGAGGATAGGATAGGATAGAGGATAGGATAGGATAGAGGATAGGATAGGATAGAGGATAGGATAGGATAGAGGATAGGATAGGATAGAGGATAGGATAGGATAGAGGATAGGATAGGATAGAGGATATTGTAGGATAGAGGATATAATAGGATAGAGGGTAGGATAGGATAGGGGATAGGATAGGATAGAGGATAGGATAATATAGCGGGGAGGATAGGATAGAGGATAGGATAGGATAGAGGATATAATAGGATAGAGGATAGGATAGTATAGGATAGAGGATAGGATAGGATAGAGGATATTGTAGGATAGAGGATAGGATAGGATAGAGTATAGGATAGGATAGAGGATAGGATAGGATAGAGGGTAGGATAGGATAGGGGATAGGATAGGATAGAGGATAGGATAATATAGCGGGGAGGATAGGATAGAGGATAGGATAGGATAGAGGATATAATAGGATAGAGGATAGGATAGTATAGGATAGAGGATAGGATAGGATAGAGGGTAGGGTAGATTTGGATAGGATACAGGATAGGATAGAATAGAGGATAGGATAGGATAGAGGATAGGATAGGATAGAGGATACGATATGATAGAGGATAGGAAAGAGGATAGGATATAATACAGTATAGGATAGGATTGAGTATAGGATGGAATAGAGGATACGATAGGGTATTGGATAGGATAGAGGATAGGATAGGATAGAGGATAGGATAGGATAGAGGATAGGATAGGATAGAGGATAGGATAGGATAGAGGATAGGATAGGATAGAGGATAGGATAGGATAGAGGATAGGATAGGATAGAGGATAGGATAGGATAGAGGATAGGATAGGATAGAGGATAGGATAGGATAGAGGATAGGATAGGATAGAGGATAGGATAGGATAGGGGATAGGATAGGATAGAGGATAGGATAGGATAGAGGATAGGATAGGATAGAGGATTGGATAGGATAGAGGATAGGATAGGATAGAGGGTAGGGTAGAATTTGGATAGGATACAGGATAGGATTGAATAGAGGATAGGATAGGATAGAGAATAGGATAGGATAGAGGATATTATAGGTTAGAGGATAGGATAGGATAGAGGATACGATATGATAGAGGATAGGAAAGAGGATAGGATATAATACAGTATAGGATAGGATTGAGTATAGGATGGGATAGAGGATAGGATAGGATAGGGGATAGGATAGGATAGAGGATAGGATAGGATAGCGGGGAGGATAGGATAGAGGATAGGATAGGATAGAGGATAGGATAGGATAGAGGATAGGATAGTATAGGATAGAGGATAGGATAGGATAGAGGATAGGATAGGATAGAGGATAGGATAGGATAGAGGATAGGATAGGATAGAGGATAGGATAGGATAGAGGATATTGTAGGATAGAGGATAGGATAGGATAGAGGATAGGATAGGATAGAGGATATGATAGGATAGAGGATAGGATAGGATAGAGGATAGGATAGGATAGAGGATAGGATAGGATAGAGGATAGGATAGGATAGAGGATAGGATAGGATAGAGGATAGGATAGGATAGAGGATAGGATAGGATAGAGGATAGGATAGGATAGAGGATAGGATAGGATAGAGGATAGGATAGGGTAGAGGATAGGATAGGATAGAGGATAGGATAGGATAGAGGATAGGATAGGATAGAGAATAGGATAGGATAGAGGATAGGATAGGATAGAGGATAGGATAGGATAGAGGATAGGATAGGATAGAGGATAGGATAGGATAGAGGATAGGATAGGATAGAGGATAGGATAGGATAGAGGATAGGATAGGATAGAGGATAGGATAGGATAGAGGATATTGTAGGATAGAGGATATAATAGGATATAGGATAGGATAGAGGATAGGATAGGATAGAGGAGAGGATAGGATAGAGGATAGGATAGGATAGAGGATAGGATATAATACAGTATAGGATAGGATTGAGTATAGGGTGGGATAGAGGATAGGATAGGGTATTCGATAGGATAGAGGATAGGATAGGATAGAGGATAGGATAGGATAGAGTATAGGATAGGATAGAGGATAGTATAGGGTAGAGGATAGGATAGGATAGAGGATACGATATGATAGAGGATACGATATGATAGAGGGTAGGAAAGAGGATAGGATATAATACAGTATAGGATAGGATTGAGTATAGGCTGGGATAGAGGATAGGATAGGATAGAGGACAGGATAGGGTAGAGGATAGGATAGGATAGAGGATAGGATAGGATAGAGGAGAGGATAGGATAGAGGATAGGTTAGGATAGAGGATAGGATAGGATAGGGGATAGGATAGGATAGAGGATAGGATAATATAGCGGGGAGGATAGGATAGAGGATAGGATAGGATAGAGGATATAATAGGATAGAGGATAGGATAGTATAGGATAGAGGATAGGATAGGATAGAGGGTAGGGTAGAATTTGGATAGGATAGAGGATAGGATAGGATAGAGGATAGGATAGGATAGAGGATATTGTAGGATAGAGGATAGGATAGGATAGAGGATATTATAGGTTAGAGGATAGGATAGGATAGAGGATACGATATGATAGAGGATAGGGAAGAGGATAGGATATAATACAGTATAGGATAGGATTGAGTATAGGATGGGATAGAGGATAGGATAGGGTTTTGGATAGGATAGAGGATAGGTTAGGATAGAGGATAGGATAGGATAGAGGATAGGATAGGATAGAGGATAGGATAGGATAGAGGATAGGATAGGATAGAGGACAGGATAGGATAGAGGATATTGTAGGAGAGAGGATAGGATAGGATAGAGGATAGGATAGGATAGGGCATTGGATAGGATAGAGGATAGGATAGGATAGAGGATAGGATAGGATAGAGGATAGGATAGGATAGAGGATAGGATAGGATAGAGGATAGGATAGGATAGAGGATAGGATAGGATAGAGGATAGGATAGGATAGAGGATAGGATAGGATAGAGGATAGGATAGGATAGAGGATAGGATAGGATAGAGGATAGGATAGGATAGAGGATAGGATAGGATAGAGGATAGGATAGGATAGAGGATAGGATAGGATAGAGGATAGGATAGGATAGAGGATAGGATAGGATAGAGGATAGGATAGGATAGAGGATAGGATAGGATAGAGGATAGGATAGGATAGAGGATAGGATAGGATAGAGGATAGGATAGGATAGAGGATAGGATAGGATAGAGGATAGGATAGGATAGAGGATAGGATAGGATAGAGGATAGGATAGGATAGAGGATAGGATAGGATAGAGGATAGGATAGGATAGAGGATAGGATAGGATAGAGGATAGGATAGGATAGAGGATAGGATAGGATAGAGGATAGGATAGGATAGAGGATATAATAGGATATAGGATAGGATAGAGGATAGGATAGGATAGAGGAGAGGATAGGATAGAGGATAGGATAGGATAGAGGATATAATAGGATATAGGATAGGATAGAGGATAGGATAGGATAGAGGAGAGGATAGGATAGAGGATAGGATAGGATAGAGGATAGTATATAATACAGTATAGGATAGGATTGAGTATAGGATGGGATAGAGGATAGGATAGGGTATTCGATAGGATAGAGGATAGGATAGGATAGAGGATAGGATAGGATAGAGGATAGGATAGGATAGAGTATAGGATAGGATAGAGGATAGGATAGGGTAGAGGATAGGATAGGATAGAGGATACGATATGATAGAGGATACGATATGATAGAGGGTAGGAAAGAGGATAGGAAATAATACAGTATAGGATAGGATTGAGTACAGGCTGGGATAGAGGATAGGATAGGATAGAGGATAGGATAGGGTAGAGGATAGGATAGGATAGAGGATAGGATAGGATAGAGGAGAGGATAGGATAGAGGATAGGTTAGGATAGAGGATAGGATAGGATAGGGGATAGGATAGGATAGAGGATAGGATAATATAGCGGGGAGGATAGGATAGAGGATAGGATAGGATAGAGGATATAATAGGATAGAGGATAGGATAGTATAGGATAGAGGATAGGATAGGATAGAGGGTAGGGTAGAATTTGGATAGGATAGAGGATAGGATAGGATAGAGGATAGGATAGGATAGAGGATATTGTAGGATAGAGGATAGGATAGGATAGAGGATAGGATAGGATAGAGGATATTATAGGTTAGAGGATAGGATAGGATAGAGGATATTATATGATAGAGGATAGGAAAGAGGATAGGATATAATACAGTATAGGATAGGATTGAGTATAGGATGGGATAGAGGATAGGATAGGGTTTTGGATAGGATACAGGATAGGTTAGGATAGAGGATAGGATAGGATAGAGGATATTGTAGGATAGAGGATAGGATAGGATAGAGTATAGGATAGGATAGAGGATAGGATAGGATAGAGGATATAATAGGATAGAGGATAGAATAGTATAGGATAGAGTATAGGATAGGTTAGAGGGTAGGGTAGAATTTGGATAGGATACAGGATAGGATAGAATAGAGGATAGGATAGGATAGAGGATAGGATAGGATAGAGGATACGATATGATAGAGGATAGGAAAGAGGATAGGATATAATACAGTATAGGATAGGATTGAGTATAGGATGGGATAGAGAATACGATAGGGTATTGGATAGGATAGAGGATAGGATAGGATAGAGGATAGGATAGGATAGAGGATAGGATAGGATAGAGGATAGGATAGGATGGAGGATAGGATAGGATCGAGGATAGGATAGGATAGAGGATAGGATAGGATAGAGGATAGGATAGGATAGAGGATAGGATAGGATAGAGGATAGGATAGGATAGAGGATAGGATAGGATAGAGGATAGGATAGGATAGGGGATAGGATAGGATAGAGGATAGGATAGGATAGCGGGGAGGATAGGATAGAGGATAGGATAGGATAGAGGATAGGATAGGATAGAGGATAGGATAGGATAGAGGATAGGATAGGATAGAGGATAGGATAGTATAGGATAGAGGATAGGATAGGATAGAGGATAGGATAGGATAGAGGATAGGATAGGATAGAGGATAGGATAGGATAGAGGATATTATAGGTTAGAGGATAGGATAGGATAGAGGATACGATATGATAGAGGATAGGAAAGAGGATAGGATATAATACAGTATAGGATAGGATTGAGTATAGGATGGGATAGAGGATAGGATAGGGTTTTGGATAGGATAGAGGATAGGTTAGGATAGAGGATAGGATAGGATAGAGGATATTGTAGGATAGAGGATAGGATAGGATAGAGTATTGGATAGGATAGAGGATAGGATAGGATAGAGGGTAGGATAGGATAGGGGATAGGATAGGATAGAGGATAGGATAATATAGCGGGGAGGATAGGATAGAGGATAGGATAGGATAGAGGATATAATAGGATAGAGGATAGAATAGTATAGGATAGAGTATAGGATAGGTTAGAGGGTAGGGTAGAATTTGGATAGGATACAGGATAGGATAGAATAGAGGATAGGATAGGATAGAGGATAGGATAGGATAGAGGATACGATATGATAGAGGATAGGAAAGAGGATAGGATATAATACAGTATAGGATAGGATTCAGTATAGGATGGGATAGAGAATACGATAGGGTATTGGATAGGATAGAGGATAGGATAGGATAGAGGATAGGATAGGATAGAGGATAGGATAGGATAGAGGATAGGATAGGATGGAGGATAGGATAGGATCGAGGATAGGATAGGATAGAGGATAGGATAGGATAGAGGATAGGATAGGATAGAGGATAGGATAGGATAGAGGATAGGATAGGATAGAGGATAGGATAGGATAGGGGATAGGATAGGATAGAGGATAGGATAGGATAGCGGGGAGGATAGGATAGAGGATAGGATAGGATAGAGGATAGGATAGGATAGAGTATAGGATAGTATAGGATAGAGGATAGGGTAGGATAGAGGATAGGATAGGATAGAGGAGAGGATAGGATAGAGGATAGGATAGGATAGAGGATAGGATATAATACAGTATAGGATAGGATTGAGTATAGGATGGGATAGAGGATAGGATAGGGTATTCGATAGGATAGAGGATAGGATAGGATAGAGGATAGGATAGGATAGAGGATAGGATAGGATAGAGTATAGGATAGGATAGAGGATAGGATAGGGTAGAGGACAGGATAGGATAGAGGATACGATATGATAGAGGATACGATATGATAGAGGGTAGGAAAGAGGATAGGATATAATACAGTATAGGATAGGATTGAGTATAGGCTGGGATAGAGGATAGGATAGGATAGAGGATAGGATAGAGTAGAGGATAGGATAGGATAGAGGATAGGATAGGATAGAGGAGAGGATAGGATATAGGACAGGTTAGGATAGAGGATAGGATAGGATAGGGGATAGGATAGGATAGAGGATAGGATAATATAGCGGGGAGGATAGGATAGAGGATAGGATAGGATAGAGGATATAATAGGATAGAGGATAGGATAGTATAGGATAGAGGATAGGATAGGATAGAGGGTAGGGTAGAATTTGGATAGGATAGAGGATAGGATAGGATAGAGGATAGGATAGGATAGAGGATATTGTAGGATAGAGGATAGGATAGGATAGAGGATAGGATAGGATAGAGGATATTATAGGTTAGAGGATAGGATAGGATAGAGGATACGATATGATAGAGGATAGGGAAGAGGATAGGATATAATACAGTATAGGATAGGATTGAGTATAGGATGGGATAGAGGATAGGATAGGGTTTTGGATAGGATAGAGGATAGGTTAGGATAGAGGATAGGATAGGATAGAGGATAGGATAGGATAGAGGATAGGATAGGATAGAGGATAGGATAGGATAGAGGACAGGATAGGATAGAGGATATTGTAGGAGAGAGGATAGGATAGGATAGAGGATAGGATAGGATAGGGCATTGGATAGGATAGAGGATAGGATAGGATAGAGGATAGGATAGGATAGAGGATAGGATAGGATAGAGGATAGGATAGGATAGGGGATAGGATAGGATAGAGGATAGGATAGGATAGAGGATAGGATAGGATAGAGGATAGGATAGGATAGAGGATAGGATAGGATAGAGGATAGGATAGGATAGAGGATAGGATAGGATAGAGGATAGGATAGGATAGAGGATAGGATAGGATAGAGGATAGGATAGGATAGAGGATAGGATAGGATAGAGGATAGGATAGGATAGAGGATAGGATAGGATAGAGGATAGGATG
The DNA here is from genome assembly GCF_050948215.1 of Halictus rubicundus. Taxonomy (NCBI): domain Eukaryota; kingdom Metazoa; phylum Arthropoda; class Insecta; order Hymenoptera; family Halictidae; genus Halictus; species Halictus rubicundus. The sequence goes on along the minus strand of NW_027489018.1, from coordinate 16,110 downwards.
GGATAGAGGATAGGATAGGATAGAGGATAGGATAGGATAGAGGATATTGTAGGATAGAGGATATAATAGGATATAGGATAGGATAGAGGATAGGATAGGATAGAGGAGAGGATAGGATAGAGGATAGGATAGGATAGAGGATAGTATATAATACAGTATAGGATAGGATTGAGTATAGGATGGGATAGAGGATAGGATAGGGTATTCGATAGGATAGAGGATAGGATAGGATAGAGGATAGGATAGGATAGAGGATGGGATAGGATAGAGTATAGGATAGGATAGAGGATAGGATAGGGTAGAGGATAGGATAGGATAGAGGATACGATATGATAGAGGATACGATATGATAGAGGGTAGGAAAGAGGATAGGATATAATACAGTATAGGATAGGATTGAGTATAGGCTGGGATAGAGGATAGGATAGGATAGAGGATAGGATAGGGTAGAGGTAGAGGATTGCGCCGCTCCCATTGGGAACAGGAGCCTCTCTCCTGGTCCGCAGAGTGGGAGGTGTCGGCCGGCGAGCTGGGTGAGGCGATGGCCAGGGCGCGGCGGGTGGGCCGCAAGGCCCCGGGCCCGGACGGGGTGCCGGGCCGCGCGTTGGTCTTGGCCCTGGAGGGGGGACTCGCCGCCGAACTCCGGCAGCTGTATAACGGCTGTCTGAGGGAGGGGGTGTTCCCCACGGAGTGGAAGTCGGGCAGGTTGGTCCTCCTTCCGAAGGGGGGCAAGTCCCGGGACTCGCCCTCAGGGTACCGGCCAATTTGTCTGCTGGACGAGGCGGGGAAGTTGTTCGAGCGCGTACTCGTTGGACGCCTCGTCCGGCACCTGTCGGCGGGAGGGGTCCCCGATCTGAGCGGGGTTCAATTAGGCTTCCGGGAGGGTCTCTCCACCGTCGACGCTATTCGGCGGGTGAGGGCTCTCTCGGAGGCCTGTACGAGGGGGGGGGGGCGGTGTTGCGTTGGCGATATCCTTGGATATCGCTAACGCGTTCAACACCGTCCCCTGGGATCGGATAATGGAGGCCCTGGTCTTCCACCGGGTGCCTCTGTATCTCAGAAGGGTGATCGGGAGCTATCTCTCCGACAGGGGTATAGAGTATCCCGGCCGGTACGGGATGGTGCGCAGGGGCGTCGTGCGCGGGGTTCCGCAGGGCTCGGTGTTGGGCCCGTTGCTGTGGAATCTTGCGTACGATCGCGTCCTGCGGGAGGAGATGCCTCCCGGGGTCAGCCTGACGTGTTACGCCGACGACACGCTGGTATTGGCCACCGGGAGGTATGCGAAGGAGGCCATCTGCCTGGCGGAGCGCGGCGCGTGGCGCGCGGTGCGCGCGATCCGGTAGCTGGGCCTAGAGGTGTCCGTCGAGAAAACCAGGGCCATGTGGTTTCTCCGCTCGGCCCGGTTGGCGGCGCCTCCCCAGTGCTGGATCTGCGTGGGGGAGGGGATGGTCAAGGTCGGGTCCCAGATGCGGTACCTGGGACTCGAGCTTGACGGCCGGTGGCGTTTTGACCGCCACCTTGAGTCGCTGGCGCCCCGGGCGGAGAGGGCGACCGCTGCGCTCGGTCGCCTTCTCCCGAATCTCGGGGGACCCTGTGGACGGGTGCGTCGTCTGTTCGCGGTGGTGGTGCGAGTTTTGGTCCTGTACGGAGCCCCTGTATGGGTGCGCGATGTCTTGGCTAGGGGGCGCAGTGGCGGCACACGGTCGCTGCTGCGTCGCATCGAGCGCAGGCTGGCCATAGGCATCGTGCGGGGGTACCGCACCATTTCATACGCGACGGCGATGGTGATGTCGGGGCTGATCCCCCTCGAGCTGGAGGCCCGCGTGTTGGCGGATGTGCATACGCACTCCAGGGAACTCCAGCTCCGGGGGGTGGCCCCGGATCAGGCGCGGCTCATGGTGGATGAGCTCAGGCGACATGCTCGGCGGCACGCAGCCCGGGAGTGGCGCGATAGCCTTCCCGGGACGAGGGAGGGCGAGAGGCGGGCCGTTCGGGCCATCCTCCCGGTGTTCGATCAATGGAACAGGGGATGGATGGGGCATAGGGGCTCCTACCGTGTGACGCAGGTGATGAGCGGGCACGGGTGCTTCGGCGACTACCTGTGTCGCATCGGGAGGGAGACCGAGGAGGCGTGTCACCACTGCGGCGAGCCGCGGGACACGGCGCAACACACTCTGGAGGAGTGTCCGGCATGGGGGGGAGAGCGCCGTGCCCTGCGGCGCGCGGTGGGCCACGACCTCTCGCTCCCGGCTGTCGTCGCTGCGGCAGCCGGTGGCGAGGAGGCGTGGAGGGGGTTCGCTTCCTTCTGCGAGCGGGTTATGCTGCGGAAGGAAGCTGCGGAACGGGATCGGGAGCGTAATCACGATCCCGGCCGAAGGGGGGGGGGAGGCGGCGCAGGGTACGCCCCGGGGGCGTACCCCCGTTGCGACGCCTCTGACGCGAGCGGGGACGCCCTTGATGATCTCGAGGCGGGGGATCGGATATCCCCTTACACTCGGTCACCAACGGCGTCCCCGGAGGCCGCCGGGCATCTCGGGCGGGGGCTCGGATGCTCATCGGGAGGCCTAACAGGGGGGAATGCGCCACGTCGTCCGTTGCGTGGTGCCTTCGGATAGAGTAGGTACGGGAGGGGGCCGCGTCCCCCCCCTGGGTGGTATGCTAAGGCGGGGGCACACCGGATTGACATGCGCGCGCAGAGCACGGGTGCCCCCAGGAGTCTAGGGACGGACGGGGAGGAGTTAGTGGGTATACTCGGCGTTGCACCAACCAGCCGAGGAGTCCCACATAACCCGGACCACCCCCCCCCCGGGGGGGTTCGGGTATCCGTAACGAGATTACCTCCTCGAAAAAAAAAAAAAAAAAAAAAAAAAAAATAGGATAGGGTAGAGGATAGGATAGGATAGAGGATAGGATAGGATAGAGGAGAGGATAGGATAGAGGATAGGTTAGGATAGAGGATAGGATAGGATAGGGGATAGGATAGGATAGAGGATAGGATAATATAGCGGGGAGGATAGGATAGAGGATAGGATAGGATAGAGGATATAATAGGATAGAGGATAGGATAGTATAGGATAGAGGATAGGATAGGATAGAGGGTAGGGTAGAATTTGGATAGGATAGAGGATAGGATAGGATAGAGGATAGGATAGGATAGAGGATAGGATAGGATAGAGGATATTGTAGGATAGAGGATAGGATAGGATAGAGGATAGGATAGGATAGAGGATATTATAGGTTAGAGGATAGGATAGGATAGAGGATACGATATGATAGAGGATAGGAAAGAGGATAGGATATAATACAGTATAGGATAGGATTGAGTATAGGATGGGATAGAGGATAGGATAGGGTTTTGGATAGGATAGAGGATAGGTTAGGATAGAGGATAGGATAGGATAGAGGATATTGTAGGATAGAGGATAGGATAGGATAGAGTATAGGATAGGATAGAGGATAGGATAGGATAGAGGGTAGGATAGGATAGGGGATAGGATAGGATAGAGGATAGGATAATATAGCGGGGAGGATAGGATAGAGGATAGGATAGGATAGAGGATATAATAGGATAGAGGATAGAATAGTATAGGATAGAGGATAGGATAGGTTAGAGGGTAGGGTAGAATTTGGATAGGATACAGGATAGGATAGAATAGAGGATAGGATAGGATAGAGGATAGGATAGGATAGAGGATACGATATGATAGAGGATAGGAAAGAGGATAGGATATAATACAGTATAGGATAGGATTGAGTATAGGATGGGATAGAGAATACGATAGGGTATTGGATAGGATAGAGGATAGGATAGGATAGAGGATAGGATAGGATAGAGGATAGGATAGGATGGAGGATAGGATAGGATAGAGGATAGGATAGGATAGAGGATAGGATAGGATAGAGGATAGGATAGGATAGAGGATAGGATAGGATAGAGGATAGGATAGGATAGAGGATAGGATAGGATAGAGGATAGGATAGGATAGGGGATAGGATAGGATAGAGGATAGGATAGGATAGCGGGGAGGATAGGATAGAGGATAGGATAGGATAGAGGATAGGATAGGATAGAGGATAGGATAGTATAGGATAGAGGATAGGATAGGATAGAGGATAGGATAGGATAGAGGATAGGATAGGATAGAGGATATTGTAGGATAGAGGATAGGATAGGATTGGATAGAGGGTAGGGTAGAATTTGGATAGGATACAGGATAGGATTGAATAGAGGATAGGATAGGATAGAGAATAGGATAGGATAGAGGATATTATAGGTTAGAGGATAGGATAGGATAGAGGATACGATATGATAGAGGATAGGAAAGAGGATAGGATATAATACAGTATAGGATAGGATTGAGTATAGGATGGGATAGAGGATAGGATAGGATAGGGGATAGGATAGGATAGAGGATAGGATAGGATAGCGGGGAGGATAGGATAGAGGATAGCATAGGATAGAGGATAGGATAGGATAGAGGATAGGATAGTATAGGATAGAGGATAGGATAGGATAGAGGATAGGATAGGATAGAGGATAGGATAGGATAGAGGATATGATAGGATAGAGGATAGGATAGGATAGAGGATATTGTAGGATAGAGGGTATAATAGGATATAGGATAGGATAGAGGATAGGATAGGATAGAGGATAGGATAGGATAGAGGAGAGGATAGGATAGAGGATAGGATAGGATAGAGGAGAGGATAGGATAGAGGATAGGATAGGATAGAGGATAGGATAGGATAGAGGATAGGATAGGATAGAGGACAGGATAGGATAGAGGATATTGTAGGAGAGAGGATAGGATAGGATAGAGGATAGGATAGGATAGGGCATTGGATAGGATAGAGGATAGGATAGGATAGAGGATAGGATAGGATAGAGGATAGGATAGGATAGAAGATAGGATAGGATAGAGGATAGGATAGGATAGAGGATAGGATAGGATAGAGGATAGGATAAGATAGGATAGAGGAGAGGATAGGATAGAGGATAGGATAGGATAGAGGATAGGATAGAATAGAGGATAGGATATGATAGAGTATAGGATAGGATAGAGGATACGATATGATAGAGGATAGGAAAGAGGATAGGATATAATACAGTATAGGATAGGATTGAGTATAGGATGGGATAGAGGATAGGATGGGGTAATGGATAGGATAGAGGATATAATAGGATAGAGGATAGGATAGGATAGAGGATAGGATAGGATAGAGGATAGGATAGGATAGAGGATAGGGTAGGATAGAGGATAGGATAGGATAGAGGATAGGATAGGATAGAGGATAGGATAGGATAGAGGATAGGATAGGATAGAGGATAGGATAGGATAGAGGATAGGATAGGATAGAGGATAGGATAGGATAGAGGATAGGATAGGATAGAGGATAGGATAGGATAGAGGATAGGATAGGATAGAGGATAGGATAGGATAGAGGATAGGATAGTATAGGATAGAGGATAGGATAGGATAGAGGATAGGATAGGATAGAGGATAGGATAGGATAGAGGATAGGATAGGATAGAGGATAGGATAGGATAGAGGATAGGATAGGATAGAGGATTTTGTAGGATAGAGGGTATAATAGGATATAGGATAGGATAGAGGATAGGATAGGATAGAGGATAGGATAGGATAGAGGAGAGGATAGGATAGAGGATAGGATAGGATAGAGGAGAGGATAGGATAGAGGATAGGATAGGATAGAGGATAGGATAGGATAGAGGATAGGATAGGATAGAGGACAGGATAGGATAGAGGATATTGTAGGAGAGAGGATAGGATAGGATAGAGGATAGGATAGGATAGGGCATTGGATAGGATAGAGGATAGGATAGGATAGAGGATAGGATAGGATAGAGGATAGGATAGGATAGAAGATAGGATAGGATAGAGGATAGGATAGGATAGAGGATAGGATAGGATAGAGGATAGGATAAGATAGGATAGAGGAGAGGATAGGATAGAGGATAGGATAGGATAGAGGATAGGATAGAATAGAGGATAGGATATGATAGAGTATAGGATAGGATAGAGGATACGATATGATAGAGGATAGGAAAGAGGATAGGATATAATACAGTATAGGATAGGATTGAGTATAGGATGGGATAGAGGATAGGATGGGGTAATGGATAGGATAGAGGATATAATAGGATAGAGGATAGGATAGGATAGAGGATAGGATAGGATAGAGGATAGGATAGGATAGAGGATAGGGTAGGATAGAGGATAGGATAGGATAGAGGATAGGATAGGATAGAGGATAGGATAGGATAGAGGATAGGATAGGATAGAGGATAGGATAGGATAGAGGATAGGATAGGATAGAGGATAGGATAGGATAGAGGATAGGATAGGATAGAGGATAGGATAGGATAGAGGATAGGATAGGGTAGAGGATAGGATAGGATAGAGGATAGGATAGGATAGAGGATAGGATAGGATAGAGGATAGGATAGGATAGAGGATAGGATAGGATAGAGGATAGGATAGGATAGAGGATAGGATAGGATAGAGGATATTGTAGGATAGAGGATAGGATAGGATAGAGGATATGATAGGATAGAGGAGAGGATAGGATAGAGGATAGGATAGGATAGAGGATAGGATAGGATAGAGGATAGGATAGGATAGAGGATATTGTAGGATAGAGGGTATAATAGGATATAGGATAGGATAGAGGATAGGATAGGATAGAGGATAGGATAGGATAGAGGAGAGGATAGGATAGATGATAGGATAGGATAGAGGAGAGGATAGGATAGAGGATAGGATAGGATAGAGGATAGGATAGGATAGAGGACAGGATAGGATAGAGGATATTGTAGGAGAGAGGATAGGATAGGATAGAGGATAGGATAGGATAGGGCATTGGATAGGATAGAGGATAGGATAGGATAGAGGATAGGATAGGATAGAGGATAGGATAGGATAGAGGATAGGATAGGATAGAGGATAGGATTGGATAGAGGATAGGATAGAATACAGGATAGGATAGAGGATACGATAGGATAGAGGATAGGATAGGATAGAGGATAGGATAGGATAGAGGAGAGGATAGTATAGAGGATAGGATAGGATAGAGGATAGGATAGGATAGAGGATAGGATAAGATAGGATAGAGGAGAGGATAGGATAGAGGATAGGATAGGATAGAGGATAGGATAGAATAGAGGATAGGATATGATAGAGTATAGGATAGGATAGAGGATACGATATGATAGAGGATAGGAAAGAGGATAGGATATAATACAGTATAGGATAGGATTGAGTATAGGATGGGATAGAGGATAGGATGGGGTAATGGATAGGATAGAGGATATAATAGGATAGAGGATAGGATAGGATAGAGGATAGGATAGGATAGAGGATAGGATAGGATAGAGGATAGGGTAGGATAGAGGATAGGATAGGATAGAGGATAGGATAGGATAGAGGATAGGATAGGATAGAGGATAGGATAGGATAGAGGATAGGATAGGATAGAGGATAGGATAGGATAGAGGATAGGATAGGATAGAGGATAGGATAGGATAGAGGATAGGATAGGATAGAGGATAGGATAGGATAGAGGATAGGATAGGATAGAGGATAGGATAGGATAGAGGATAGGATTGGATAGAGGATAGGATAGGATAGAGGATAGGATAGGATAGAGGATAGGATAGGATAGAGGATAGGATAGGATAGAGGATAGGATAGGATAGAGGATAGGATAGGATAGAGGATAGGATAGGATAGAGGATAGGATAGGATAGAGGATAGGATAGGATAGAGGATAGGATAGGATAGAGGATAGGATAGGATAGAGGATAGGATAGGATAGAGGATAGGATAGGATAGAGGATAGGATAGGATAGAGGATAGGATAGGATAGAGGATAGGAAAGAGGATAGGATATAATACAGTATAGGATAGGATTGAGTATAGGATGGGATAGAGGATAGGATAGGATAGGGGATAGGATAGGATAGAGGATAGGATAGGATAGCGGGGAGGATAGGATAGAGGATAGCATAGGATAGAGGATAGGATAGGATAGAGGATAGGATAGTGTAGGATAGAGGATAGGATAGGATAGAGGATAGGATAGGATAGAGGATAGGATAGGATAGAGGATAGGATAGGATAGAGGATAGGATAGGATAGAGGATAGGATAGGATAGAGGATATAATAGGATATAGGATAGGATAGAGAATAGGATAGGATAGAGGATAGGATAGGATAGAGGAGAGGATAGGATAGAGGATAGGATAGGATAGAGGAGAGGATAGGATAGAGGATAGGATAGAATAGAGGATAGGATACGATAGAGGATAGGATAGGATAGAGGATAGGATAGGATAGAGGATAGGATAGGATAGAGGATAGGATAGGATAGAGGATAGGATAGGATAGGGCATTGGATAGGATAGAGGATAGGATAGGATAGAGGATAGGATAGGATAGAGGATAGGATAGGATAGAGGATAGGATAGGATAGAGGATAGGATAGGATAGAGGATAGGATAGGATAGAGGATAGGATTGGATAGAGGATAGGATAGAATACAGGATAGGATAGAGGATACGATAGGATAGAGGATAGGATAGGATAGAGGATAGGATAGGATAGAGGAGAGGATAGTATAGAGGATAGGATAGGATAGAGGATAGGATAGGATAGAGGATAGGATAAGATAGGATAGAGGAGAGGATAGGATAGAGGATAGGATAGGATAGAGGATAGGATAGAATAGAGGATAGGATATGATAGAGTATAGGATAGGATAGAGGATACGATATGATAGAGGATAGGAAAGAGGATAGGATATAATACAGTATAGGATAGGATTGAGTATAGGATGGGATAGAGGATAGGATGGGGTAATGGATAGGATAGAGGATATAATAGGATAGAGGATAGGATAGGATAGAGGATAGGATAGGATAGAGGATAGGATAGGATAGAGGATAGGGTAGGATAGAGGATAGGATAGGATAGAGGATAGGATAGGATAGAGGATAGGATAGGATAGAGGATAGGATAGGATAGAGGATAGGATAGGATAGAGGATAGGATAGGATAGAGGATAGGATAGGATAGAGGATAGGATAGGATAGAGGATAGGATAGGATAGAGGATAGGATAGGATAGAGGATAGGATAGGATAGAGGATATTGTAGGATAGAGGATAGGATAGGATAGAGGATATGATAGGATAGAGGAGAGGATAGGATAGAGGATAGGATAGGATAGAGGATAGGATAGGATACAGGATAGGATAGGATAGAGGATAGGATAGGATAGAGGATTGGATAGGATAGAGGATAGGATAGGATAGGATAGAGGGTAGTGCAGAATTTGGATAGGATACAGGATAGGATAGAATAGAGGATAGGATAGGATAGAGAATAGGATAGGATAGAGGATATTATAGGTTAGAGGATAGGATAGGATAAGGGATACGATATGATAGAGGATAGGAAAGAGGATAGGATATAATACAGTATAGGATAGGATTGAGTATAGGATGGGATAGAGGATAGGATAGGGTTTTGGATAGGATAGAGGATAGGTTAGGATAGAGGATAGGATAGGATAGAGTATAGGATAGGATAGAGGTTAGGATAGGATAGAGGATAGGATAGGATAGAGGATACGATAGGATAGAGGATAGGATAGGATAGAGGATAGGATAGGGTAGGATAGAGGATAGGATAGGATAGAGGATAGGATAGGATAGAGGATAGGATAGGGTAGGATAGAGGATAGGATAGGATAGAGGATAGGATAGGATAGAGGATAGGATAGGATAGAGGATAGGATAGGATAGAGGATAGGATAGGATAGAGGATAGGATAGAGTAGGATAGAGGATAGGATAGGATAGAGGATAGGATAGGATAGAGGATAGAATAGGATAGAGGATAGGATAGGATAGAGGATAGGATAGGATAGAGGATAGAATAGGATAGAGGATAGGATAGGATAGAGGATAGGATAGGATAGAGGATAGGATAGGATAGAGGATAGGAGAGGATAGAGGGTATTGTAGGATAGAGGATAGGATAGGATAGAGGATGGGATAGGATAGAGGATAGGATAGGATAGAGTATAGGATAAGATAGAGGATAGGATAGGATAGAGGGTAGTGTAGAATTTGGATAGGATACAGGATAGGATAGAATAGACGATAGGATAGGATAGAGAATAGGATAGGATAGAGGATATTATAGGTTAGAGGATAGGATAGGATAGAGGATACGATATGATAGAGGATAGGAAAGAGGATAGGATATAATACAGTATAGGATAGGATTGAGTATAGGATGGGATAGAGGATAGGATAGGGTTTTGGATAGGATAGAGGATAGGTTAGGATAGAGGATAGGATAGGATAGAGGATATTGTAGGATAGAGGACAGGATAGGATAGAGTATAGGATAGGATAGAGGATAGGATAGGATAGAGGGTAGGATACGATAGAGGATAGGATAGGATAGAGGATAGGATAGGATAGAGGATAGGATAGGATAGAGGATAGGATAGGATAGAGTATAGGATAGGATAGAGAATAGGATAGGATAGAGGGTAGGATAGGATAGAGGATAGGATAGGATAGAGGATACGATAGGATAGAGGATAGGATAGGATAGAGGATAGGATAGGATAGAGGATAGGATAGGGTAGGATAGAGGGTAGGATAGGATAGGATAGGATAGAGGATAGGATAGGATAGAGGGTAGGATAGGATAGAGGATAGGATAGGATAGAGGATAGGATAGGATAGAGGATAGGATAGGATAGAGGATAGGATAGGATAGAGGATAGGATAGGATAGAGGATAGGATAGGATAGAGGATAGGATAGGATAGGGGATAGGATAGGATAGAGGATAGGATAGGATAGAGGATAGGATAGGATAGGGGATAGGATAGGATAGAGGATAGGATGGGATAGAGGATAGGATAGGATAGAGGATAGGATAGGATAGAGGATAGGATAGGATAGAGGATAGGATAGGATAGAGGATAGGATAGGATAGAGGATAGGATAGGATAGAGGATAGGATAGGATAGAGGATAGGATAGGGTAGGATAGGATAGGATAGGATAGGATAGGATAGGATAGGATAGGATAGGATAGATAGGATAGGATAGGATAGGATAGAGGATAGGATAGAGATAGGATAGAGGATAGGATAGGGATAGGGATAGGATAGAGGATAGGATAGGATAGAGGATAGGATAGGAAGAGGATAGGATAGGATAGAGGATAGGATAGGATAGAGGATAGGATAGGATAGAGGATAGGATAGGATAGAGGATAGGATAGGATAGAGGATAGGATAGGATAGAGGATAGGATAGGATAGAGGATAGGATAGGATAGAGGATAGGATAGGATTGAGTATAGGATGGGATAGAGGATAGGATAGGATAGAGGATATTGTAGGATAGAGGATATAATAGGATATAGGATAGGATAGAGGATAGGATAGGATAGAGGATAGGATAGGATAGAGGAGATGATAGGATAGAGGATAGGATAGGATAGAGGATAGGATAGGATAGAGGATAGGATAGGATAGAGGATAGGATAGGATAGAGGATAGGATAGGATAGAGGATAGGATAGGATAGAGGATAGGATAGCATAGGATAGAGGATAGGATAGGATAGAGGATAGGATAGGATAGAGGATAGGATAGGATAGAGGATAGGATAGGATAGAGGATAGGATAGCATAGGATAGAGGATAGGATAGAATAGAGGATATTGTAGGATAGAGGATATAATAGGATATAGGATAGGATAGAGGATAGGATAGGATAGAGGATAGGATAGGATAGAGGAGAGGATAGGATAGAGGATAGGATAGAGGATAGGATAGGATAGAGGATAGGATATAATACAGTATAGGATAGGATTGAGTATAGGATGGATAGAGGATTGGATAGGGTATTCGATAGGATAGAGGATAGGATAGGATAGAGGATAGGATAGCATTGAGGATAGGATAGGATAGAGTATAGGATAGGATAGAGGATAGGATAGGGTAGAGGATAGGATAGGATAGAGGATACGATATGATAGAGGATAGGAAAGAGGATAGGATATAATACAGTATAGGATAGGATAGAGGATAGGATAGGATAGAGGATAGGATAGGATAGAGGATAGGATAGGATAGAGGATAGGATAGGATAGAGGATAGGATAGGATAGAGGATAGGATAGGATAGAGGATAGGATAGGATAGAGGATAGGATAGGATAGGATAGAGGATAGGATAGGATAGAGGGTAGGATAGGATAGAGGATAGGATAGGATAGAGGGTAGGATAGGATAGAGGATAGGATAGGATAAAGGATACGATAGGATAGAGGATAGGATAGGATAGAGGATAGGATAGGATAGAGGATAGGATAGGGTAGGATAGAGGATAGGATAGGATAGGATAGGATAGAGAATAGGATAGGATAGAGGATATTATAGGTTAGAGGATAGGATAGGATAGAGGATACGATATGATAGAGGATAGGAAAGAGGATAGGATATAATACAGTATAGGATAGGATTGAGTATAGGATGGGATAGAGGATAGGATAGGGTTTTGGATAGGATAGAGGATAGGTTAGGATAGAGGATAGGATAGGATAGAGGATAGGATAGGATAGAGTATAGGATAGGATAGAGGATAGGATAGGATAGAGGGTAGGATAGGATAGAGGATAGGATAGGATAAAGGATACGATAGGATAGAGGATAGGATAGGATAGAGGATAGGATAGGATAGAGGATAGGATAGGGTAGGATAGAGGATAGGATAGGATAGGGTAGGATAGAGGATAGGATAGGATAGAGGATAGGATAGGATAGAGGATAGGATAGTGTAGGATAGAGGATAGGATAGGATAGAGGATAGGATAGGATAGAGGATAGGATAGGATAGAGGATAGGATAGGATAGAGGATAGGATAGGATAGAGGATAGGATAGGATAGAGGATATAATAGGATATAGGATAGGATAGAGAATAGGATAGGATAGAGGATAGGATAGGATAGAGGAGAGGATAGGATAGAGGATAGGATAGGATAGAGGAGAGGATAGGATAGAGGATAGGATAGAATAGAGGATAGGATACGATAGAGGATAGGATAGGATAGAGGATAGGATAGGATAGAGGATAGGATAGGATAGAGGATAGGATAGGATAGAGGATAGGATAGGATAGGGCATTGGATAGGATAGAGGATAGGATAGGATAGAGGATAGGATAGGATAGAGGATAGGATAGGATAGAGGATAGGATAGGATAGAGGATAGGATAGGATAGAGGATAGGATAGGATAGAGGATAGGATTGGATAGAGGATAGGATAGAATACAGGATAGGATAGAGGATACGATAGGATAGAGGATAGGATAGGATAGAGGATAGGATAGGATAGAGGAGAGGATAGTATAGAGGATAGGATAGGATAGAGGATAGGATAGGATAGAGGATAGGATAAGATAGGATAGAGGAGAGGATAGGATAGAGGATAGGATAGGATAGAGGATAGGATAGAATAGAGGATAGGATATGATAGAGTATAGGATAGGATAGAGGATACGATATGATAGAGGATAGGAAAGAGGATAGGATATAATACAGTATAGGATAGGATTGAGTATAGGATGGGATAGAGGATAGGATGGGGTAATGGATAGGATAGAGGATATAATAGGATAGAGGATAGGATAGGATAGAGGATAGGATAGGATAGAGGATAGGATAGGATAGAGGATAGGGTAGGATAGAGGATAGGATAGGATAGAGGATAGGATAGGATAGAGGATAGGATAGGATAGAGGATAGGATAGGATAGAGGATAGGATAGGATAGAGGATAGGATAGGATAGAGGATAGGATAGGATAGAGGATAGGATAGGATAGAGGATAGGATAGGATAGAGGATAGGATAGGATAGAGGATAGGATAGGATAGAGGATATTGTAGGATAGAGGATAGGATAGGATAGAGGATATGATAGGATAGAGGAGAGGATAGGATAGAGGATAGGATAGGATAGAGGATAGGATAGGATACAGGATAGGATAGGATAGAGGATAGGATAGGATAGAGGATTGGATAGGATAGAGGATAGGATAGGATAGGATAGAGGGTAGTGCAGAATTTGGATAGGATACAGGATAGGATAGAATAGAGGATAGGATAGGATAGAGAATAGGATAGGATAGAGGATATTATAGGTTAGAGGATAGGATAGGATAAGGGATACGATATGATAGAGGATAGGAAAGAGGATAGGATATAATACAGTATTGGAGAGGATTGGAGTAGGTGGATGAGGTAGTGGATAGGGTGGGGGTGTGGAGTGTGGTGTGGTGTGGTGTGTGGAGTGGTGTGGTGTGAGGTGAGGTGTGGTGTGAGGGTGGAGTGGTGTGTGGTGAGGTGTGGAGTGTGGTGTCGTGTGGTGTGTGGTGTGGTGTGGTGTGTGGTGTGGTGTGGGGTGGTGTGTGGTGTGGTGTGGTGTGTGGTGTGGTGTGGTGTGTGGTGTGGTGTGGGGTGGTGTGTGGTGTGGTGTGGTGTGTGGTGTGGTGTGGTGTGTGGTGTGGTGTGGTGTGTGGTGTGGTGTGGTGTGTGGTGTGGTGTGGTGTGTGGTGTGGTGTGTGGTGGTGTGTGGTGTGGTGTGGTGTGTGGTGTGGTGTGGTGTGTGGTGTGTTGTGGTGTGTGGTGTGGTGTGGTGTGTGGTGTGGTGTGGTGTGTGGTGTGTTGTGGTGTGTGGTGTGGTGTGGTGTGTGGTGTGGTGTGGTGTGTGGTGTGGTGTGGTGTGTGGTGTGGTGTGGTGTGTGGGGTGGGGTGGTGTGTGGTGTGGTGTGGTGTGTGGTGGGGTGTGGTGTGTGGTGTGGTGTGGTGTGTGGTGTGGTGTTGTGTGTGGTGTGGTGTGGTGTGTGGGGTGAGAGCGAGGGGCACGACAGAAGAAGGGGGGGGGGGGGTGTGTGTGTAAAGAGTGAAGTGAAGTGAAGAGTGAGGTGAAGTGTAGAGTGAAGTGAAGTGAAGAGTGAAGTGAAATGAAGAGTGAAGTGAAGTGAAGAGTGAAGTATTGTAAAGAGTGAAGAGAAGTGAAGAGTGAAGTGAAGTGAAGAGTGAAGTGAAGTGAAGAGTGAAGTGAAGTGAAGAGTGAAGTGGAGTGAAGAGTGAAGTGAAGTGAAGAGTGAAGTGAAGTGAAGAGTGAAGTGGAGTGAAGAGTGAAGTGAAGTGAAGAGTGAAGTGAAGTGAAGAGTGAAGTAGAGTGAAGTGAAGAGTGAAGTGAAGTGAAGAGTGAAGTGAAGTGAAGAGTGAAGTGAAGTGAAGAGTGAAGTGAAGTGAAGAGTGAAGTGAAGTGAAGAGTGAAGTAAAGTGAAGTGAAGAGTGAAGTGAAGTGAAGAGTGAAGTGAAGTGAAGAGTGAAGTAAAGTGAAGTGACGAGTGAAGTGAAGTGAAGAGTGAAGAGGTGAAGAGTGAAGTGAAGTGAAGAGTGAAGTGAAGTTAAGAGTGAAGTGAAGTGTAGAGTGAAGTGAAGTGAAGAGTGAAGTTAAGTGAAGAGTGAAGTGAATTTTAAAGTGAAGTGAAGAGTGAAATGAAGTGTAGATTGAAGTGAAGTGTAGGGTGGTGTGAAGTGAAGAGGGAAGTGAAGAGTGATGTGAGGTGAAAGGTGAAGTGAAGTGAAGAGTTAAGTGTTGTGAAGAGTGAAGTGAAGTGGAGAGTGAAGTGAAGTGAAGAGTGGAGTGAAGTGAAGGGTGAAGTGAATTTGGAGGATAGTAAGAGTGAAGTGAAGTGAAGTGAAGAGTGAAGTGAATTGAAGAGTGAAGTGAAGTGAAGAGTGAAGTGAAGTGAAGGGTGAAGTGAAGTGAAGAGTGAAGTGAAGTGAAGAGTGAAGTGAAGAGAAGAGTGAAGTGAAGTGAAGAGTGAAGTGAAGTGAAGAGTGAAGTAAGTGAAGAGTGAAGTGAAGTGAAGAGTGAAGTGAAGTGAAGAGTGAAGTGAAGTGAAGAGTGAAGTGAAGTGAAGAGTGAAGTGAAGTGAAGAGTGAAGTGAAGTGAAGAGTGAAGTGAAGTGAAGAGTGAAGTGAAGT